>NC_134487.1:82315677-82585677 GCF_040206685.1 Ascaphus truei | reverse complement strand
TAAAGGGTTGCTATAGAAACAAAAATGCTCGTTACATTAGAATACATAAAAAATTGTCTTTCAAAGTTGTTTTTTAAAAAAAAGAAAATGCTACAAGTATTTTCTCACAGTACAGAACTGATTTATTAAAAAAAAACACACATGCAGGATATTGACTGAACTGCAGCTTTAAAAAGTTTGATCGTAAATGCAGAGAAACGATTCTCAGCACTAATGATATCTCTAGTCATGGGGCCGCCTCTTTTATTGCAGGGGCTGCCTCTCCACCTTCACACTCTCACTTAACCCTCTTTCATTATTTAACTATTTCATTCAATCTATCCTGCACACTTTGTTACTATTTACTTTCCTTTATACAATATCTTGCTCCCTTTGTATCTGTTTCCGCTCTTGCTCTAATCTGTCCAGTCTCTTCAGCTTCTCTCTAATGTTTCTGTCACCTGTCACTAACTGTCCCTGTTTAAACATACTGAACCTATAAGAGTCTCTTTAAATTCCGATCCAGCATGTGCTCTGTGAGCGCCTCTCCTGCTGCCTCTCTTCTGCTTTCTTGAGCCTCCTATGCTCCCTGGACCTAGTAGCCCTTTACCACACATCTCACACACCTATGCTACCAGGGATTTAAATTTCCTTCTTTTCCATTTACCCAGTGCACGATTGTTTGTGTATAGTGGCTTGGCGAGCCAGGTGGCAGCTCTCTCCTCCTGCCAAGCGGCATCATGGTGTCTAAGGCATTGGACCGCACAGTCCGCTCTTAAGCACCTTCAGACCTCTAGTATATATGTACTTTGGGGCACTAGAAATCCTCACACCTTGACAATACATCTCCTCATGTATCCTGTTGACATTTAAATCATTCCGTTATAGTACAATAAAAATACAGTTTATAATACAATTTCACTTTCTTATTACAATTTCTCTAAACATAGACTCCTTTTCTAAAACTCCATGGGGAAAGATCTTGGATGCTTTGCTGTGACTATATAGTTCTGGCTATTCTTCCATCTTACTTTCCTAAGGGAAAAGGAACAAAGAAGGAAACCAACCAAAATCCCATATTGCACAAGTTCAGGAGGACGTCCTTTTTCCTCTGAGAATTTCACTGGCTTTTCTAATCCATTTTTTATGAATTTGAATCCATTTTTCTTGGCTTCACTCACCTCGTTCGCTGTAAGTTGTACTCCTAATATCGCATCTGACGGCAGTTTTCACATCTTGCAAATATAAGGTAGTTGGGGGGGGGGGGGGGTGGGGGGTGGGTGTATCCTGTAGTACAATGTACAGTGATGCTATAAATATAGATCAAATCAGATTCATGACTTGGCCACTTATTTATCTGATTCTACAGTTTCTCTCTAATTAATGTAATTATTGCTGGATTCAGCCATTCACACACCCAATTACACACCCAATTACACAATGGATGGTATGATGTAGTCTTTCTCTTCTTTCTCAGTCGTAGCTCTTCAAACAGTTTGGATATGAAATCGAGAGATTTTTTTAAAGTTAGTGGGAGGGGAACAGGCCAAGCTTTTACAGCTACCAACTTTTGCTGATCAGAGCCACTCCATGTTGTTTGACTATATGTCCCAATTAATAGACCTGTTTTTTCTGAATTACATTATTTAAATGTTCTAAATATTCAACAACAAATTTGACAACCCAATTATATCATCAATGCACTGTATAGTAACACCAATTTTAAAATGACAACTGCCCAAGCAGTGTTCTATCAGACGTTTATAAGAGCTTGCTGCACTGCACAGGCCTAAGGGAATTCGGATAAATCCATATACTGTAGTGCCGACGAGTATTATAAAACAAATCTGGGGCTATCACCAACAAGACCTAGGTACATGCTGGATACATGCTGCAACATTTCAGTGACATTTCTGCAGACAGACTAATGGCCCATCGGATTAACAGCGGGGCTCCCTGGTAGTCTCATTCAAACTGAATGGGACTGCCAGGGACCCCCGCTGTGTTAATCCGATGGGCCATTAGTCTCTGCAGAAATGTCACTGAAATGTTGCAGTATGTACCCAGCATGTACCTGGATCTTGCTGGTGATTGCCCCAGATTTTCCAAGGCAAGTTTTAGAATACTCGTCGGCACACCTGTAGTTGTGAGGATCTGGCTTAGTCCCCGCCTCGTGACATGTCACGTAACGCCCCTAGTGACGCGCCTAACGCTGACAGGATCGTGCGCATGTGCCATACAATTGTTGTCAGACGAAGGACTCAACCATGAGTTGACACTGACAGCAAGATAACTACTTCATCTATTTCACCTGCGGTGCTTACGCCACCCCATGGCGATCGTGTGGGCTTATGGCAATCAGCATTAAAGCCTTGTGTCCTTCATCTGATTGGTTAAGTCCTTTATATGCCCACTGATCCCTGCTCCAAATCCGCCTGAGCGTAGTAGTCCTTAACCTGTGAAGAAAGGCTACCCACAAGCACTCCGCTTGCCGTTTCCTGCTTTGCCTTGTGCAATTCTGCTAATCTTGTCTTGTCTCCTAGTATCCTCGACCACGGCTTTGTACCTGGACTGCCACCTTCGCTTATCCACGACCTCGGCTACGCACATTGACTATTCTACATCTCCAACCCCAGACCATGGCGAGTATCAACACTATCCTACTTCTCCTATCCTGACCCGTTTACACGACTACGGACCTGCACACAGGATGCAGTCTCTCGGCTGCGGGTTGGTGTATTCTAGTCCCGACCTCAGCCTCTCGGTTCTGTCATGTTTGTGGCGAGCACCTATTACAGTATGCTCAGCCCCACAAACATGGACCCTGCTGAGGTGTGTTGAGTTTTTAACCTGCATGCTAACATGTTCGAGAAATTAGAAAAATATCTGGAACAAAATAGCCAACGAATGGAGCAACTCCAAGTGATGGTTCAATCTACCACAGATATGGCACAGTGTACCTGAGTTCATTCTGTTTCCCCAGCAGCGGCTGCCCTAGAACCTATTCCTATAACTGCAGTTTCTGAACCATGACTTCCTGAACCTAATCACTATGGGGGTGATCCTCTTGGCTGTCGCGGGTTTCTTAACCAATGCATTATTCAATTTGAAATTACTCCATCTCGTTTTGTATCACACAGATCTAAGGTGGCATATATTGTATCTTTGTTGATTGATGACACTTTGGCGTGGATTTCACCCATCTGGGAACAAAGTCCAGATGGAATGATGAGGCACTGGTAGCAGTATTCCTTGCAAGGACTTGCTGAAAATCTTAGACGAGCTGGCCACACTGGAATGTCCCATTGAGTTAAAAGAGCTCATCGCCTTATGCATTCGGGTGGATCAGAGATTACAGGAGAGAAATGCTGAAAAAATTCAGCGCAAGCAAGGTATGCAGTCTCTTCATAATCATTCTGCAGCTCCCATTAACCATCCACCTCTGAAACCTGAAGAAGCCATTCTCCTCGAAAGCAACAAGCTATCGGTCGGCGAGAAACAACGCAGATGCAATTCCTCTGTCTGTATTGTGGAACAGCTGGACACCAGGTACTTGTTTTTCCCAATAAATCGGGAAACGCAAAAGCCCAGTGAGAACCAAGAGAATCACACTGGGAAAATAACTTTCTTCTCCCCTTACAATGCCTAACAGGGTGTTAATACCTATCTTATTAACCGGAGAAACCTTCAAAGCCACTACACGGACCTTTCTGGACTCCGGTACACGTGGAAACTTCATCGACCAAGGATTCGCAGAAAAAAATAATATTCCTCTGGTACTCAGGAAATGTCCAGTAGGGTTAGAACCTACTGATGGCCGACCCTTATAGCCTGCGTTTATCTCTCATCAAACAGTTCTATTGCAGTTGCAGGCGGGGAAAGATCACACCAAAATTACTCAACTGGACATCATTCAATCTCCTACAGTCTACGTCATCTTTGGACTGCCATGGCTCCAGTTACATAATCCTCTTGTAGATTGGACAGAATCTCAACTTTTTGAATGGAGTCCTTACTGTTTAAAGAACTGTTCTATTCCTTCCCAAAAGCTATACGGGATTTCAGTACCAGAACAGGTAAACACCAAGTTACCCACAATATACTCAACATTTAAGGATGTATTTGACAAGGTCCAGTCCGAGGAACTACTACCCATTCGGTCGTTTAACTGTCCCATCGACCTGCTGTTCAGTTTGGTGCCACCTCGAGGATATTTCTACCGGCTTTCACCTCCGGAGGACAGGGCCATGAAAGAATAAATCCAAGATAAGTTGCAAAAGGGATTTATCCATGGCATCCTCTCCTGCAGGTGTGGGTTTGTTTTTTGTAAAAAAGAAGGATGGATCACTTAGACCGGGGGGGTGCCACATTTTGCCTTACCCCCCCTGCCTGCTCTCCCCCACTACTCATGCTCCCCTTACCTGGTTTGAAGCGTCAAATGACACAGCAGGGTCATGTGACGTCACGTGACTCTGCGGCGTCATTTGATGCCGCGTTGCCATGACGATGCATCGCCATAGCCGACTGAGTCATGGTAAGTGAAGTTGCAGAGGCCTTGCGCGGTTACCCGGCATTTAATTTAAATGCCTTGGGGAAGGTGTCCCTAATAGGTGTCCCAAGGATGTGTGTCCTGCCTATCATAATGTGCAATACAGCTAGACAGATTACTATTAGGACGTAGTTAACTATACTTACCTGCCCTAATATTGCGGTGTCCTATACAGTAAAATAGGTCCCCTATATGCCAATTGGGACATCCTGACAGACGTGTGTAGTCTGCCTTTTTGTCCAGACATAAAACATATTGATATAATTTATCTGCCTATATGGGTTATGACGTTCTTATAGAAGCACCTAAGCTTCCGTTTACTATTTATCCACACCACACTTGTGTCCATTCAGAGATATTTCCAAGAGCTGGGTGTGATATATTGTGGGCCTACTAATCTGTTTTAGCTGAGCCTTTGGCCAGCCACACTATTATATAAACAGATTTCAGTGTATTTGTGGCTCACATATATTCACCAGTGATTTGTGTCACCTATTTACCATTTAATGGTAGGTGGTGTTACTAAGAGAACCTATTGCTTCCAGTAGGGTCAATCATCCTATACCCCTGCCTCCTTTTTATCATTTCGCCCTATTGTTCAGGTACACCTCACATCCACAGGTCGATCCACATATCTATATTTTAATTGAGGATTCCTCCTAATAAAGTTTATTTTAATGTATTCATCATTACAATTAGTTTAACATACTTACCTTTATTATCAGGCCCCTGGTTTAGTAATATCAGTTCACCTGCCGTTTTGAGTGCTCTCAGCATAGGGGTTCTTTTCTTTAGCTTATTAATTCTCTAAATCCATACAGGAACATTCTGGCCATGTAATGCAGGTACTTCAAAGACTACGGGGGAATCAGTTATTCGCGAAATTGGAGAAATGTCAATTTCATCAGACCAGTACATCATTTCGAGGATACATCATCTCTGCTACTGGACTTGCCATGGACCCAGCTAAAGTATAAGCTGTTCTGGAATGGCCTCACCCCATGAGTCTTAAAACAGTACAATGGTTCTTAGGGTTCGCTAATTATTACCGCAGGTTAATTTAAAATTTCTCGTCCATCGTAGCCAGTCCCATTACGTCCCATTACGGCATTGACGCAGAAAGGAGCTGATCCTTCACAATGGTTTACGGAAACTATTCCGGCATTTGAAGGGTTTAAACAGCCTTTGTTTCAGCTCCCGTTCTGGTGCATAATGATCCTGGATTACCATTCACCCTAGAGGTGGATGCTTTGGATGTCGGGGCAGGAGCAGTATTATCCCAATTGAAGAATTCTAAAACCAAATTACATCAGTGTGCTTTCTTCTCTAAAAAATTCTCGGTAGCCGAACAGCGTAGGCACGATGTAGGCACCCGCAAAGTTTTTCCCATCAAAATGGCATTAGAGAAATGGAGACATTTTCTTGAGGGCACCAAAAACCCAGTTACCATGCTCACAGACCACAAAAACCTCCTGTACATCAAGTGCGCTCATCATTTAGGGTCACGACAAGCACGGTGGTCATTATTTTTGTCGGTTTAATTTTGTTATTTCTTATATACCAGGTTCCAAGAATTTGAAGGCGGGCGCCCTTTCTCGCCAATTCCTGGTAGAGGACAAGGCTGAAGACCATGAGGAAACCATACACCCTCCATCTTGTATAATCTCTGTTGTAACGCTCGATTCCTTTAAAGACATCTTGCAAGGCCAGTCTAATATTCCAGAAGGTCTCGAGGTTCCGGAAGCATGCCTATTCGCTGCACCAGCATATCAAAGGAAGGTATTGTATTGGGTTCACAGCTCCAAAAGCTCCAAACATCCAGGTATAAGAAGAACTATTGATCTTCTGGAACTGACTTTTTGGTGGTCAGGGATGCGAAAAGATGTACAAAATATTGTCACAGCATGTCCAATATGTGCTCAAAATAAAACTCTCCGGAATCAGCTTAAAGGGTTGCTGCAACCACTCCTGATCCTAGATCGGCCATGGACTAATATCTATGGATTTAATTGTGGAGTTACCAGTATCCAAATGTATGAACACCATCCTGGTGGTTGTGAATCGTTTTTCGAAAGAGGCACATTTCATTCCCCTTAAGGGATTACCTAATGCCGTCAAATTATCTGAGATATTCATTAAATAAATATTTTGACTTCATGGTGTTCCCCAAGTTATTATATTAGATCGGGGTTCTCAATCTATCTCAAAATTCTGGTGGGCCTTTTGTCAGCAATTGGAATTCTCTCTTCACTTCTCTTCCGCTTACCATCCAGACGAATGGACAGATGAAGCGGATGAACCAGTCACTGGAACAATTCATCCGATATTTAATTTCAGACACTCAGGACAAGGCTCTTGCCTTGGGCTGAATTCTCACACATTAATCTGCGAAGTGAGTCAGCAGAGGAGTCGCTATTCTTTACTAATGATGGCTTTCATCCTTCAGCTCTTCCTGCAGCCGGACCCAGATCCAGAGTTCTAGCAGTGGATAGCAGGATTCAACAACTGGAGGAGTTATGGGAAAGAATTTGTGAGAATCTCACAAAAGTGGTGACAATGCAGAAAAAAAGGTAGACCGGCTTCGACGTGAAACATCAGCATACAACCCGGGTGAAAAGGTAAGGCTGTCCACAAAAAATATCCGAATAGAAGCACCTACGACAAAACTGGCACAGAGATGCATTGTTCCATTTACCATCATAGAGAGGGACAATCCGGTGGCCTATCGGCTAGGTCTTCCAGCATTCATGAGAATGCCATCACTATTTCACACTTCTCTTCTCAAACCATTTGTATAGGATTCTTTATCTTCTGCTCCAGTGTCCTCTCCTGAACCTGGCCTAGCAGCACAACAGGTGTTTGCGGTTCAGACCATCCTGGATTCCAGGGTGATCAGAGGGGAGCTCCAGTACTTGGTCCACTGGAGGTGTTTAAGCCCTGAATAGCGTTCCTGGATCTCCAGAGATCAACTACATGCCCCTAAGCTGCTCCTGGCCTTCCACTGGAGGTATCCCTCCAAGCCTTGCTTGAAGTGTCCAGAGGTCGCTTCTGAAGGGAGGGGTACTGCAAGGATTGGGCTTAAGCCCCACCTCTGTGACGTGTCTCGTAACACCCCATGTGACTTGCCTCACGCTGGCAGGATCCTGCGCAAGCGCCGTCCAATTGTTGTCAGGCGAAGAACTCAACCACGAGTTGACACTGACAGCAGAATAACAACTTCATCTATTTCAACTGTGGTACTTACTTCGGCCCATGGCGATCGAGTGGGCTGATGACAATCAGCATTTACAGCCTTGTGTCTTTCATCTGATTGGCCAACAGTCCTTTTATATGGTCACTGATCCCTGCTCCAAATCGGCTGAGCATGGTGGTCCTTAATCTGTGACTAAGTGCTATCCACAAGCACACCGCTTGCCATGTCTTGCTTTGCATTGTGCAATTCTGCTAACCTTGTCTTGTCTCCTAGTATCCTTGACCCCGGCTTCGTACCTGGACTCCCACCTTCTCTATACCTCGACCTTGGCTATGCACATCGACTATTCTACCTCTCCAAGCCTAGACCACGGTGAGTATCAACACTATCCTACTTCTCCTATCCTGACTCGGCTACACGACTATGGATCTACACACCGTACGCAGTCTCGCTGCTGCGAGTTGGTGTATTCTAATCTCCACCTCAGCTTCGTTGTTCTGTCCTGTTTCTGGTGAGCTCCTGCTACAATAGTGCTATTGGGGTGGCAAAAGCCATCTTTTCATGGTCCTTGGTGATATAGGTGATTGATAAATATCTTTATGCGTAATCCGTTTATGAAGGGAAACTTCTTTAGCGTCACCTACCACATGAAGAAAATTGCATGGCAGTGAATGGAGTTAATGGAGACGGAAGTAACTGGTGACGGAAGTGACATCACTGCTGACAAAAGAAGCCGTCAGAAATGTCCGCTTCCAACACAGCAGTCACTGGAAACGAGGAAAGGAAGGCAGCGTGCCGGGGGAGGGTAGAAGAGAAACACAAACACAAACACACACACACTCTGCTAAACACCCCCTCCCCATACCTCCGCCGGGGGGGGGAACGAGGAGAGATGGGGGCTGGCTCCGGGCCGGAGGACTCAGACAGAGACAGCTAAGACATTCATTCCCCCACCCTGTTTCTCTGTACCTCTGCCGACAGCGACAGCTCTGACTCCTCTGCCAAGGAGGGGGGGACAGCACTGCCCACTAATTTGAGTTGTTGGTTGGTGCACGTGTTGTGAGGAAGGTACCTGCCAGGTGTGTCCACACCAGGGCGCACAGATGCTCTACTTGGGGTCCACGGATCCAGAGGGCCGATCCGCGACACCTCCGCGGTGGGTGGCTCGTGTGTGGAGTGATCCACCTTTACAATGTCTCTTACGGCTGATGCTGTAGAGGGTGATTCAGTCTGATCACCAAGGGCCAGGATTCCAATGCTTCCTGACTGTATCCCTCACTTCTGCTGGTACAACAGGGCCAGGTCCCTATCCTATGGGCCGGTCTCTGCAGAAACCACAAGCTGAGGGGAGTCGGGGCCAAGCTGGGGTCTAAGGCAGGATCTCTGGTCTAGTGCAGGAGCCACTTGCTCCCTACACATGCACACCCTACCCTAATGCTCTCCCAGCTTCGACTGACTAGCGTGGTCTGAGTCTGTAACATCTAGATCCTGTGAGCAGGGATTCTTGGCAACCCTATTGGCTGTCTGGCTGCATGTGATCACCCCTGAGGCTCCTGGGATATGTAGTCCCAACTTGGAGCCTCTTTCTATTGGCTGTCGCTTCACGCGCTATCTCCTGCGCATGCTCAACTTCATGCGCATGCGCAACTCTCACGCCAACACCAATATGGCCGCTGGGCTGTCTGTATCCTTCTGCGCATGCGCGACTATCTGCGCATGCGCAGACAACCAAAATGGCGGGCCCCGCTACTCAGGTGCACCGTGGAGCATCCGGAGCACCGGAGCGCTCCCTGAAACAGGCCCCCACCTTTGCGTTCAGCCGGGGTGTCCGTCGCTGACTCCGGCGGCACCCGCGCCAACCACCTGCATCGGAGGTAATGAGGGGGCCCAGGGGGAACCCTGCTACATATACACGTTCTCTGATTCAAACAACTGTGGTAAAAAATCTCAACTGTCTTATTTCAGTGCCATTGCTGGCTATCAATTGGAGCCCCTAACAGTTCCTAACTGTCCCCGATTAGATTCCCTTTCAATTCCACTCTAGCGCATGCCCTGCACACAGGGCCATATTAAGACCTTTAGAGGCCCTAAGCACTGAAAAGATTACGGTGCCCCATATGTAATTTAAAATAAAAACAATACTAAACCGTAAAATAAAATAGTATTTTTCGAAATGACATAAAACTTACATGTATGCTGACATTTTTTAATTTGCAAAATCTTTAATAAGTTCTGTGAAGTTGACGGGACAAAGCCTGTCTGCTTCCATACACAGTAAGGAAAGTGTATCAAGTCTATCCTGGCACATTGCTGTTCTCTGAGGGTTTTTTAAAAAATTATTTTCTGCTGAGAAAAAGAGCGTTCTGTGGAGCAGTTATTAATCATCAATGTTTGAAAAATACGTAGCGCAATCTCTAAATTTGGAAATACAAATTATATTCCGTCTTTTACTTACTACAGTAACTAACGAGCCATAGAGGACTAACATACAAAATGGCGTCGGTCCTGACATCTAATGGTGAAAATGAGAATGATATTACAAACGGCAGATGTTGCAAATATTGTGACCTACAAATCAACATATACAAATTTTCAAAATTTTGTGAAATATTCGATTGAAAACTGCTCAAATTTTTTGCATGGTGGGCCAAAGTTGTCCACAAAGGGCCAATGTTACCACAGTTTTCGGTATATATAATATACCGGTATATAAAAAAAAAAAAAACAAGTATATAGTAATAACTAAAAATACATTTATTGCAACACATGACAGGATCTGATTTTCTCACGTTATTTCGATCTACGTTGGTAGTACACCCCCTGGTTTAGATGAGGATAAGTTATAAAAGAGAACAGAAAATTGGGGACACTATATTACGGAGTGTAAGAAAATCCAAGAAAGTTTAGATTTATCCCATGGTGACTACAGTACTTCAATGCTTTTTTTAAATATCAAATTCTT
Organism: Ascaphus truei; assembly: GCF_040206685.1. Lineage (NCBI taxonomy): Eukaryota > Metazoa > Chordata > Amphibia > Anura > Ascaphidae > Ascaphus > Ascaphus truei. The sequence goes on along the minus strand of NC_134487.1, from coordinate 82,574,994 downwards.
TAAAAATATATATATATATCTTTTTTTGTGGTGCCCCTGCCTTGCTTGTGCTCTAAGCACGTGCTTAGTCTGCCTATTGGGTAATCCGGCATTGCCTATACACTCTTATCCTTGGCTGTCTTGCAACTCCTACATTCCCTGGTGAAAGGTTTTAGGAAAAATCTATGAATTACCAAACACACGCTTGCAATTGTCTTATATGTAATGTGTGATTAGCTTGTTGTCGGTAAAACATGACCCAGCTAACATGTCCCAAGGTGAGGAATTAAAAAACACTAGTCTGGTGACACGGACATTTTTCCAATTTTCTACATTATTTTAGGGAGAATTTATTTAAAAAATATTGATGAAAGAGACTAGAGCGAGAGGACCTGGCAAAGTGAATGTACCACTGAAGAGATGAGGGAAATCAGGTGGGAGACCAAAGGTGTAAATTTATAGATTGCGGTACGAGGGTAAACCTTGGTGGGAAATGCCAAAAGAGGAAGCAGTGACACACTTGGCAGGCGTATCAGGCAGTATGCTTACCCAAGAAAGTATAAGGCCTCGTTCAGGGTGCCAGAGGCAGGAGTTGGAGGGCGGGCGTTCGGGAGGGAGGGCGGCAGTCTGCTGGGCGATGTGTGTTCATCCTCCCAGCAGACTTTTTCAGGAGTTGAGGAGGCGGGGAGGGGGCGGGGCTACAGACCTGAGGTTAGGGATCCAAGTTGCAGTCCTGAAATCATTATCAAGAATGATTTCATTGGCTGCCGAGGTCCCAGTGACGCTGCTGCAGCTTCAAAAAACGAATTGGTTTGTTTATTGAAACTGTAGCCAGCGTCAACTCCGTACTTCGGAGACAGTGCAGCTGCTACCCTGACAACCAGTATTCAATTTGAATACATTGTGTCCCATGGCAGCTCGCACGTCAGCACGCCCTCCCTCCGAAGCCTGCACCCTGAACGAGGCCTAAGGCAACACAACCACAATAAATGGTTGCATACAAGCCAGGCTTGGAATTGCAGAAAACATTTTGAAGCTGAGCTAGCATGCAACATAAATGTGATAGATATTGGTACTTACTGTAGTTGTACTATTATCTATCACATTTATGCTGTAGCTGTAGTTGCAGTGATAATTAAACATAAGTTGCTTGGTCAACTATGTTTTCATTTAAGAACTATTGAAAACCTGGCCTGCTGGTAGCCTTAGAGCAAGTCTCTTCAACTGGCGGCCTGTGAAGGGCGTGGGTGCGGCCCTTAGGCTCTCATCTGCCTATGAAATTAGGAGGAGAAAAGTGCACATTTCCACACTAAAACTCACAGCCATTTAGTGAACCCCAGAGCCGAATCTTCTGTGTGGATTGTATTGATGCACATATTAAAGGGAATGTTTTATTTTGTTTTAAACCGCAGCATGGACTGCTGCTTTAAAAATATCGTAACCAAATTTTGCATGATGGTTCCTGAGATCAAGGAGCAGGTGTGTGTCTGTTTGGATACATTCTATTTTGAATTCTGAGAGTTATTATAATTTCTCAAAGCAAGTCAGCCACTACTGTACATCATGTACCTGGTAGACTATATATCTGGCTCATGGCATCATTCTGGTGACATCATAATGCGAGTCGGATAGCTATAAAGTTTACACAGAAAGCAGATGAAGAAAGAAAGAGGAAGTCAGTTGGCACGTGAAGAGAAAGTAAGAATGCTGGAGAAGGAGAGAGAGGCGGAAAGAATTGGGGACATCATAAGGTATTAATTAAAGGAAAGTGATGGGTGGGAGAAAGAAGGGGGTGGGGGGAGGAAAGTAGGGATTAAGTTGGTTTCTTAGAGTTCCCTTAGCAACGCCGGATACTTTCAGCTAGTATTTACTAAACTGTGCCTGAACGTGTCTCATGGCAGAAGACTGTTTAGTAAATATGGCCCATAATGTCTGTTTAGTAAATATGGCCCATAATGTCAAGTAGAACACATTTAATGCGAAAGTACATGCAAATAAGATGTTATTTGTACAGTATCTTTCAGCATAGAATATTCTTAATGAATATGGTGGCAACTCCAGATATTTACAGCATGAAATTGCATTCTGTTTCCAGGTGATTTTGCATAACATAACTCGCAGTTTAATGGCTGCGCCTCTTAGTGTAAGCAGTTAGCTTTCTGATTACTCTAGAAAATGATTTGAGAAGATGCTTGGGAATTTATAGGCAGAGATTTTAGGTGCAGCTGAAGCAGAGAACAAGGAAAGACTACAGAGAGGGGAGATTCCTACTCTTCCCACATAGAATATAAAAGCTCTAGCATTCCGTTATTTACCCAAACTAAAAACGTACACATTCCTTGTTGGAATATTTTTCCTAGGTTAGTGGGTGCTTATTGTACAGTAGTACACACTGTAATACATTGATGAATTAAATGACTGAATTTCTGCTCTATTTACTAGATTTAAATCATTTTATTTGTAGCGCTTACTATGTTTTTTTGTATACAAAATGTATGTCATCTTAAATCTGCAATCAGACTTTATTTCTATTAATTTACTTTTTTGTGTCATTTATAAAAAAGAAACTTTTTTCAACGTCATAACCGCTCAGTTCCCGAGCCGTTCAAATCAGAAACCTTTGTTTAATGGCAACATATTGTAACATTTACACGAGGAAGGGCTGCTTTTATAAATGATGGGAACTTCAAATTTGATTACAAGCAACCTTTGGCTTCCTATCTGATAGACAATAGACTATGTTGTTAAGGGCAATTTCCATGCACAGCATGTCGGTTCTGTTTTTTCACCCTGAGACATGGTTGTTTACTGTTCAGAACTGTTTATGCATTTTAAGCAGTCTTGTTCAGCAAAGCTTAATAAATCACCGCTAAATGAATGTCTCTAAATGCTCATCATTTAAGTTCAATATTTTGGTTTGCATCTTAATGCCTTTTCATTTATGGAGACTGGTTTATGAGCGTAATGATCTTTTAAAATCTTACTTTGCTTTGTTTTTATCTTTATTATTTTAAGAACCCAACATAAAATGATCTCACAATAAGAATGTGTAATTGTTTAGAGCCTGTCGGTAATCAATGGCCCTTGTTGTTTTAAATGAACAAATCTGAGAGCTAAGATCCTGTTTGGCAGACAATTGTAGCTCATGAACTTACATTTCATGCTTAATGTCATTGTGAAAAAAACTAAAGACAAGAAAAAATACTGCATTAGGTCAACAGCTTTTAATAACCAATATTAACATCTTTTATTTTAATTGCATTAGATTTTTTTTGCAGCATTAAAATATACATAGAACCCAGCAAATTCAATGTTGTAAAGACCTCATATGAATTTTGCTTCTTGCATTTATTTGTTGACATATTAAATGTACACGATAATATTGAAGAAGATATTTTACTAATAGTTGGCCACAATGTTCCATTTGGGGATTACAGATCCACAAAGCTCTGTTGCTGCATATCAGGTCTTATAACATGACGTTACTGAAAACAGGAGTAAACAAAGGTCCCCAATGCACGTCCAATATGACAAAGGATTTAGTTCATTTCTATAGGTTTTTTTTCTTCTCATAAGTATGGGTCATTTAGTTCAATCTTGTGGCCAGAACACGTCAAGCCTGCCACCATGTCAAGGTTAGGCCCTTTCAGCAGGTAACACAACTAGCAATTTTATACTGTTTCCTTTGTATTTCGGGATGTTCTCAATATCATTAACGACCGTTATTTTCCCTAAGGTTAATGCATCCACACAAGCTAATTATATGCAAAAACTACAGCTGTTGTACATCTCATGAATCACATGAAGTATCTCTTGCCTATAAAGGTAGCATTGCTACATGAGATACCTGGAAAGATGCTAATTTAGGTAATTTAAATATACCTTTCATTTCCAAATTCGCAAATTACTCAGATATCTCAGATGTGCTCCTTTTTGTGCACAGGTGTCCCTGCACATGTTATTGAAAGGAGTGTTTGGGATGGTATATATGCAACTTGGGACTCCAGCAAAGAAGAGTCTATCGCAATAACATCTGGGGCCGAAAAGTGCACTTAACACTGCATTAGTGAGTTTTCAAGATACATGTGGATTTGTAAGCATTTAACATTTGTTACGTCAATAACAGAGCTTTGTGGATCTGGGCCTAAGTTCCATGAGTTAACATGGTATCCTCAAAGTTAATTATATGCAAAAAAAACCCATCTCATTTGCATAGGCATAACGTGACATTATTGTAGTATAACGTTGCATTATCTTCCAATAACGTGACGTTATGCCAGTGTTTACGTTACTCCTATCCAGAGTTTCAGATCTTAAAGCAGGGCTTTTGCAGAAGGGCATAGAGAGAGGAGAATAACCCTATGTTATTTAAATTATGCCTAACTGTGGCAGATACAGCAAAGGCCCTATTTCAGTGTCTAGATGGTAGTAATGCCAAGTTGACCAATAACTGACTGTAAATAAAGTAGTGTTTAGTCCCCACATTAATCTTAGCCAGCTATAGTGGATACACAATAGTATGACAACGCCACATTTGCACATTAGTTGCATGTCATTAGCACAAACGTTATAGTTAACGCTACACTCTTTGCAGGAGACAACACAGTTTAACATATGATATTGTCCTTTAAAGATACACTGTTAGTCATAACGTGAAGTCAAGTAAGATTAATGCCATATTAAGTGACGTCATGGAAATTTGTAGATCTGAACAGGAGCCTCTGGCAGGGCTAAGAAAATACACACAGTAAGCGCCCGGTGCAACCAAGAGACATGTCTTTTGGACCTGTAAGCTTTGATGGACATCGCTCTTTTACCCACCACAACCTGATTGTGTCCATTAAAAATAAAAATAAAATGCCACTCGGATCACTGATTTGTGATGTCTTTCCTAGAATTGAAAGTTTCAAGGACATTGCAGTTTATTGAGATTCATCCCTGATTTCTCTACTGGTCAGTTCAGCACCAACCCAACTGATTCCTTCCTTTATTCTTCACTAAATGAGCTATGTACAGTATGTATTAGAGCAGGGGTGCTCGACTCCAGTCCTCCAGTCCCCCAACATGTCAGGTGTTCAGGATATTCCAGCTTCAGCACAGGGGGTTCAATCAGAGGCTCAGTTGGAGACTGAGCCTCTGATTGAGCCATACTTGCTGAAGCAGGGACTGACTGGGCCACCTGTGCTGAAGCAGGGGTATCCTGAAAACCTGACCTGTGGGAGGGACTTGAGGACTGGAGTTGAGCACCCCTGTGTTGGCGGCATTTTGACCCTGTTGTTTGTGTCCATGCATCACACTATTGTGCTTTTTTTTTTTTTTTACATTTTCTTTGCCTGTTATCTATTTGGAGAATGTTTACATAGAGCAATTGAGGGAGTTACAGAATGCATATATTATACTGAATTTCATAACATTTTGTGTGTAGGGCTAAAACACAATCAACAATGCATTTCATGTCATCACAGGTGTTTTTACAGAAGCAGCACTTAAGAGGATGACAGGTTTGTGCAGGGTGCAGACAGCTTTCCCGGGGCCTAGGACTAGAGTTTCCACTGGGCCCCCTCCCCCTGAGTGTTGGTGGCCTTGCGAGGCCCTCCACCCCCTATCTCTCACACACCCACCCTTTCTTACACCCCTACCTCTCATGCTCTCCCCCCCACCTCTCTCACTCCTTAAACTCCCACCTCTTTTTCAGGTGTAAGGGGGGAGAGAGAGAGAGGTAGGGGAGAAATTGAGGACCCTTACACCCCACCTCTCTCTCCCCTTTACACTGCACCTATCTCTCTCTCTCTTCCCATACAACCCCATCTCTCCATCCAATTACACCTCCACCTATCTATCCCTCCATTACACCCACCTCTTTTTTTTCTCTCCCTCCCTTACACACCCACCTCTTTTTTTTCTCTCCCTCCCTTACACCCCCACCTCTCTCTCTCCTTCACACCCCACCTTTCTTTCTCCTTCACACCCCACCTCTCTCCCCTTACTCAACCCCCCTCCCCTTTACACTCAAAACCCCCCTACCTCTTACATTCAATCCCCCCTCCCCATACACTATAACTGCCACAATATAAACAATAACCCCCCCAATAAACTCAATAAACCCCCCAATACACTCAATAAACCCCCTCCCCAATAATAAAACCAATACCAATAAATACCAATAAAACCAATACCCCCCAATTCACAAATAACCCAGCCAATACACACAAGAACCTCCTCAATACACACAATAACCTCCCCCCTCCAATACACTCAATAACTGACCTATAGATACAATAACCCCCCCCCCCCCAATACACTCCTCTTAGGCTAGTTACATAGTGCAGGCGCGTGCACACGACAGAGCGCATGGCATTTCGCACGCCTGTCACCTGAGCGATCTGTGGACTTCAGATCGCTCGCGACAGGGAGGCGTGGCGGACGCGTCAACAGGCTGGTTCACCCTCATTGGGAAGAACAAGAAACAGAACGGCGGTGCACAGCCGAAGAAAACTCCACCAGGCAAGGTAATGGCAGTAAAACTTCTATATATTGGCACAAAATGATTAAAAACACTCTAACGCGTTTCGCGCAGGAGGTGCTTTATCAAAGAGACTGGTTCGCCCTCATTGGCTGAACTGCTCACGTGACACGGCCATCACGTGAAAAAACAAAAAAGTTTGTCGGCTCAAAATTCAGCCATGCGGTCGCTATAAATGGCGCGCACTATGGCCGTTGCCATAGAGCTTCTGCATTTTGTTTGTACCGCGTGTGCGCCATCGCTCGCACTATGGACACGGCCTTACCTTGGGAGCAGGTCTCTGGCAACACACCATTCACGCGGGCGGATGCAAAACTTGGGCTCGACTTCCAGGTGTTGTTTTTGCAGTTTTTGCCTTATTTCCAGTTTCAGACTTAAATTGATAGGAATATATATATAGTTTATTTCCACATATTAAAATATAATATGGCGTAATAAAATATACTGTGGGGGAATACTGATTTAGTTGTTCCTTGCTAAGAGAAACCTAAAGCTAGGAGTGAAGAATTTCATCCTATTATTGACAGGTATTTGTCTCAAAACAGATAGAAATCCAAATAGTCCATGTTAATATAGAAAAGTAGTAAAGCACATAAGGTCTATTGCAGCAGTATTACAATTCTGCTACAGAATTGACTTTGTCCCCAGTTTTGCATTTCTTTAAACCAACTGAAAACAACACATTTAGTCTTTTCGTTTATCCGCATTAACAAATCTGTTTTGGTTAGAAAGTGGAATTAAAATTCACAGGACTCATTCACAGCTAGACTAAATTCTTGCTCTGGTAAACAAGTACTGTAATTGGCATGCATCATATGAGTCAATAACAGTCAATAACAGTTACAAAACTCATTGTGCATTGTTGAACAAACTAGCATAGCTGTACTGTAGGTAAGATTTTTAAATGCTAATATTTGTAAATAGCTTGATATATATCTAATTTTCCTTTCATATAATTGTAATCATTGTATAATAAATTACTTTAACCGTACAACACAGAATTATATTAATTAAATTACATTTTGTTTCTATTTATTTAAAATAAAATGCCATGCATTTGAATAGTAAATATACAGTATGTTGATGTTTTAGCACGTTCACTTCTCTTTCTATTAATCATTTTATTATTACATGATTATAGTGTACTACAAAAACTTTTAGCAAGCCCCTTCAAAATCTAGATACCACCAGGACATGACAACTGCCAGAAACGTGCAAGCCAAAAGAAGTGTGTAGTCTGACATTCTGTAGATGGATAAGGCAAACTTGTATCAAAATAAACCTTTTCATATGACTCGAACAAAGGGCAAAGAGAAATGTCAATAATGAGCTGGTTTGCCTAATTGATTTTGCCATTATGTAAGTATATTATTTATATTGCCAAAATGATACATTCTGTAGCTTTAAGCAACAATGTACAGCATTTCTCCAATATGGTGGAGTTTATGTAAGGCAGATGTTTCTTAAAACTTTTCTATGAGCGACATTCCAGCAGATGCAACTTTGGCCAACTTGCTATTCAGGCTAATACCAGATCATTTATCCTCCACGTCTTTAATCTTCTCCGAAATTGCAAAAAGAACACATATCTACATGAGAAGACTGCTTCAAATATCTCGGTATCTCGAAATTCAACACATCTGCAAGTCTGCTAGAAAAAGGAGTTCTGCAAACAGCCCGGTGTGAAATGATTTGTTATATGCTTGGAAGACCTAGCTGAACTGGATCTCCTCACACTAGAACAACCACATTGTGAAAAATGCAGTCCATAGCCCAATATAGCTTTCTCCTGCATTTAAGTCATGTGCAACAGTTTATTGTTGGCCATGTCATAGCCCACTTGACATAATGAATGAGCTGGACACACCTTCCCCCAGAAGAAACACTTGCCTTATCTCAGTAGAGAGCTCATTGAGTTCTCCATAGAGTCCTAAGCAGAATAACCTTTTTTAATACTACCAAGCTAATGTCATCTTCTAGCTTATAATATAAAGAAAAGTAAGAAGCTGCGTTTATGCCTAAAGTATAACGCCTGGAAGCAAGAAGAGTGTCAGAAACGTGAACTCCCCTGTGAACCGTCTTCAGGATGATCCCTGCTGCTCTGTTTCCTCACCCCGTGAGCTGGGACCTCATGGGACCTTCTACTTTTATTGACACCCCGGCACCTCCTGGATATGGAACTTTAGGGAGAAGTTTTTTGATAGATGATCTGTTGAGGGATGGTGGAGACCCTCAGGCTAGGAAGTGCCTTCCTGCTGCGTGCAGCACTGTGCCAGTCACACTGTGTCCTTCAGCGGAACAAATCAGCCCCTCGGGAGGTCCATATCCTACAACATGGGCTTTTCACCTTGTTAACCCGTCAGACAGGCTGCCAGCTCCATATTCACGCACACCAGGCGTGTTCCTTCCTCCCACAGGTATGTCTTACCAGGCGCAGATACAGTCCTGTAACACATCATCTCATTATTTATATTACACAAATTGGACCCCTTGACTGCCGGACAGGCCAGCAACACATTACAGAGCAAGGGGGCGAGGGAGCAATTATAGTGAGAAGTGAAGTATAGGGAAGTGAGAGATCAATATCACATAATTCATGTTATGTATGTGATCTGATAATTTCTCTGCAATTTCTCTTTAGGAAACTACCCACTGTAATTACAGATTAGTATAATTACAGGCATGCACCTACAGTATGTGTTTATCTTTGCTTAGAAAAGCAAGGTATCATTTCCTTATGTACAGAATGAGATATTGCTTGCTCAGGTAATGCGTTGGTTGTATATAGAGTTACATTTGTACAGTATGTGGAAATGTTTAACTTGATTTACAAATGGGAACACATGGTGTGTGCCCCTGCGTGTACTGTATGCAGGATGTTGACAAATGCAAGTGATTTTGTATTATACTGTATGTACAGTATCACACTGTTATCACAGTACAAAAAAAAGATTTATTTTTGTATTTGTATAGCGCCATCAATATACATAATGATTCACAGGGCCAACATGGGGTTTAATAAATAATGGGAACAAGTGCTTCAAACACAAAAGAAAACATTAGGAAAATGTTTATTTAATTATTAAATATAGATTATATTTTTTTGGACTTAAAAAACAACGAATTAAATCCTCTCCGTGTTTCTTTAATCAGTGTAATTTATTTTTCACTTGAAGGGAATCTCAATTTTGGCACAGTCCGCAAACCAAGGTAACGCTCTATAAAGTATGCTTAATAGAATAATATTACTTTATTTCATTGTTGACTGGCCAATCTGAGGAATCAGGTAAAAGTATCAGCTGGCGAATACATCTCTTTCCAAACAATTATTTTATGATTGTAAACATAAAGCAACATAAATCTCAAAACTGCAATAAAAAATGTCAGTGGCTTCTAATTTATACACATTTAATTCATTTGGGACTATTATAGTCTGACAGTGTAATAGCAAAAAAAAAAAAAAACACATTTTCCTTTCTCTCAGTAGGGAACATATACATGTGCCTTGTTGTCTTATTAAGACTATTGGCTAATTCTCAGAATATTGGAAAGACACACACTGTTGACTGGCTGTAGTATGAAAGCATTGGCCTTTCATGTGGTTGACTTAAGTTCAAAACCTTTGCACAGCTCCTTGTTTTTTTTGAAAAATATGTTTTCTTCTATTGCCTCCAATACCTAAAATGAAGCTGTAATGTGTTTTTGGGACAGCGATGAGATATGATGTCATGTTTATCTGCATAATCAGTCCTTTACATTTTTCTTTACAGAATCTGTTGCCAACTAGCACTTGTCACATGAAAAAAACCCACTTAGTGTTTGGCTTCCATAGAAAAATCAGTTAGTAGAAATTAAAACAATAGGGAACTTTACAACTGTATGTAATAATATCATGCTATGTGCCATCATATTTAATTTAAAGAACTGATACATTATCAATTGTTGTGATTTATGTGGACTGACTTTATATGCAGCATATATACAGTATTTGTAAAAAGGGATGTTTGTTCCACCTAATAGTTTTATATTACCTGTTTGTATTTGTTTATAAGTATGCTAATTACAAATATATATTTGATTAAATTCAGTGAATATTGTGTAGTTTGGCTTAGTAGAAATGTTCATTTTAGGTTTTTATAGAATACAATCTAAATAGAAATTGGATGCATGGTAAAGCATAGGGAGTTCAATCTGATTCAATGAATAAAGGATAGTGTTCCACTCATGATCAGTTTCATAAAGGACTTTCAACCTCTGTATATGCTATGAATTAAACATCACTGATTTAACATTTTATTAAATTAAAAAATATTAACAAACAGAGTATGATGATATATAGTTACAAACAGTACAAAAACAAGAATGAACAAATGGTTAAGTTAAAATATTTTATTTATATTGATCCAGCTGTGAAGTTACTAAAGTTATTGCCATAGGTGTCAAAATAAAAATAGACTTTGCTCATATTGCTATTTTAAAATCTGATTTTAATATTTTTTATAAACACCCAGTTTGACACCCAGATAAAGAAATCACATCACTAGTTTGTAGTCTGGTATTTCCAAATGTAATATACGGGTGACATACAGTAAATTGTAGTTTTTACATATAAGTTGAATTCACACTTTATTGTAATTTTTACACTGAAAACATTGCTGTCCTATCACCTAACCTTCCTATCACATACTGTATGTTATTGGGATTACCAGCATTGAGGACCAGTAATCATTGAAACACTGTGATAGCACCATTGAAAGTGCATTGAAACACTGTGCTAGTGAATTCTAATACAGCCGTTTTGTGACAACTACAGTACATGTAGTCGTACAGTATGGCTGGCCAAACTGAACCAATGGCAGCAATATTCTTAGTACAGTAGGTTAAAGCAGAAAAACTGCCCATTTCCCTATTGTTTTTTGTTTACAGAATTTGAACCTGGGGGTCCTCTGCACTATTTTTAGCTCCTCGGACCAACGGTTCCTGAGAAACTTACCCATTTATTTGCCAATGTAGTTAGCATGAGACACCATCTCAATTTACAAAAGCAATTGGAAATGGCCTCTAAACCCAAGCTACCCCTTTCAATGTAATTAAATACAACCACTTTCACCAGATAGATCTTCATAGGCATTTTATATGACTTCTATTTACCAAAACAAGCTAAATATCTATGGTGCCAAATTTGCTACTTCTATTTAGCATATGTTTATGTGTCTACAACTCTACACAATTCCTATTTATTATGTCTACATGTCAAAAAAGGGTATTAAGAGTGTATACTTATAAAATAGTAATAGCATATAAAATGCCAATACTTTAGCACTAGCCATAAAACAGCACACGCAAACAGTATTGTAATAATGACTTGATTTTCACTTGTTTATGGGTTTGCTCACGGCAGTCGATTGAGGGCAAACTCGAAGCTAAACAATATGCCACAATAGCAACCAGCGCTCATAAATCACTAATTGACTCTTGCAATGCATCTCAATATATTTCATATTGGAGCCAACATATTACATATATACATGTGCATAACACAATATAAAACATGAAGGAACAGAGAATGTTTCTCTGAAGACATATATACAAAGCATGTTGAAATAAAAATATGGCCCAACAAAAGAAATTAATTCGAAGCATGGTTCTCCAATAAGATCTAGTAACATCTATTATAAGTAGTAAAAAGAATTGCTGATTTTAAAACATTTGCTTAGGAAGAATATTAATTATTACAGAATTAAATAATGACTGGATGATTCTCATCAGGGCTTTGTACACATTGTGTTCACTTTTTGAATGACATGACACTGATAGTGCTGGGTAATTAATTAGATGAATGTTTTGGTTCTTTTCGCAGCTCTTTCGAAGTACTTCTTTCTGCAAGCCCTGCCATTCTACTCTGCTTGCTGTGGTGGGTCCTGTCAGCACCCTGCATCCCCCACTGCTTTTCCAAGTAAGTCTTTATGCTTCATCAGTAATGCTTCAGTTATTCTGAAAACCGAAGCAGCAGGATTTAATGGGTCCGAGAAAACTAATTGGTGATGCAATGGCAAGTAGCTAATTCCTAAGAAAAATCACAGCAGTCCCATTCAGTGGCCCTTCCGAAGATTTATCTGACTTAAGTGCACTGAACAATTGAAAATGTCCCCAATGGAAACTGAACCAGCCAGACGAGAGGCTAATAGCTTCCCTGTTACCACACATTTTAAAGAATATGCGTAGCCGTGTTACTATTTATTATTGATTAAAGGCTTAATATGGTTTTATAATTTCAAAATATTCACATGCATAATAAGGTAAATGAATAGACTTCCTTAATTTGAATAGCATAGTTATTTCCCATTGTAAAATCAAAACTAGAGTAATTCAGCTGTGATATTTATATGTGAGGCCCAAGTGAGCTCCAAGAAGCCAGGAATGAATAAGCACTGAAAGGACAATTCATAAAGAAAAAGGAAAATGTAGTCTCTTTGCTGCAACTGTATATTAAGTAAAAATTACATTTTATTTAACTAGGGCTAAAAGTGTTAACAATGATTTAAGATATTTTACATGTAACTGCCAGAGTATTAAGAGTAACATTTGGCTAAAGTTACTTCCGCAACACAAAATGCAGAATCTGAGTAAAGATTATTCCATCAAGTTGATAAACCCCAAAGCTGAGTGAGAACATTACCCACTGAGGGGTAGAGGGGTTTTCTGAAAATCCACAAAAAAACTGTTGCTAAAGTGAATGATTCCTGACAACGGAGGCAGTAAATACTGGCAGTTTAATGAGCTGCAAGCTTATAAGCGTCCCTTGAGGGGGCTGACACTTTCCCACAGAGCGTTTTACATGGCCTAGGCTGCATTAGAATGGATGACAGGACCATGACCAATCACCACTTTCACTTTACTCATCCACACGCGACTTCGCCACAATTTTCCACTGTGCAGATGAACTTTAGGAACCATTTCACACTGAAAAGGCAATGGCAAGGGTCACTTGCCCTTTTGTATGGTCATAAAGCAGAGATCTATAATGCAGCCTTTTCTCCTGTCTCACATTCCAATGGCATTTCTGCACACCATTTAAAACACTTGACTGAAAAATAAAGCAGTGAATGAAAGTGACGTTTATAGACTCTTTCAAGCTCATCTTCCCCTCTAACCTCTTCTACCTGAAAAGGGATTAAGCGCATAAGATGAGTATATAGAGAAGCTGGTTGAATACATAGGTCACATTATCAACTGCTAGGATTGTTTATTAACCCAGACTGCTACATTATTTTGAAAGTGACCTATTAATTGTCCATTTAACAAGGAGGTATTGAATGGCAATGATAAGATGGAAACCGTGACTAAACCTTTTACTCACTCCTTCAAGGTGGTCTTCCACAATGGCAAATCAATATTGTTGTACATATCAAGTAGACATTTATCACTACCCCGGGCAAGAGCAATTTATTCTAATTCTACCTCTCTTCCCAATGATACGAAGGCCTATAGAAGCCTGTGTACTAAGCTTTACAAACTGCTTTTATAGGGCAAACGTGGTGCACACACATCCCACTATAAATTGCTCTTGCGTGCACCTATTTCCTAACTTCTCAATCTGCGCCATCAGCGTCAAAATTGATTTTTTTCCCCAGTTTTTTTGGTGCACTGAAATAGACTGCTAGGTGTATAGATGTTAATGATTTATACTAAAAAAAGAATGTTTCTGTGTGCCAAAAAAGGAGTTCAACTTGGAATAAATCCTAACAAGTCTGTTAATAGTGTTAGCGCAGAATTAAGTTGCTATGCACCAAACAAAGAAATTATTTGACGCAGCACGGGGTTTTCCATTGTATTCGTTAACAAAATGTATTATAGTATAGCTATTGTAAATAATATCACACTAATAATTGATATTTAAGAACACTAGTTCTAAAAAAAAACATACACAATTCTGTTTCAATTTATATTGTATCACTCAGGCATTCAACATGATGCAATGCATGACACATATTTTATGACGGGTTGTACTGCTTTTTAGCACTAAAATTGCTGCACAAAAAAAAATGTGAGTATCATCACCAGGTTCAGAGTACTTATGATCTCTACACAAAAACGACTAGAATTTCACCAGACACATCACAGCAATAGTATTTCTTTTATGCATCTGGTGTTCTGTGCTTCGGAATTGGATCATTCTTATCAGCTTGGATACTTGTGCCCAGATACACCTAAGGGTGCTCAGCTGTAGCACGCCTCAGCTCACATTTATATGAATGGGAGTAAAGGCGTGCTAAAGCTTGGCACCCTTTTGTGGATTTGGGTCTTAAACCGCTCTCTATCTATAATACAAATGGTACATCATTTATAGGTTGGTGGAACCATTTTATTGGATGAACATAAAATAATGCATGCGTGCAGTTAGGCCTGTGCCAGGTGCGGGTAACTCCAGTCCTCAAGGACCACCAACAGGTCAGGTTTTCAGGATATCCCTGCTTCAGCACAGGTGACTCATTCAGTGGTTCAGTCTTCGAGTGCACCACCTGTGCTGAAGCAGGGATATCTTGAAAACCTGACCTGTTGGTGGCACTTGAGGACTGGAATTGCCCGCCCCTGGCCTATGCTATTGAATGTGAGACTGCATACAATCTCTTCCTCAGATGTCAGCACCAAATCTGAGATAGATACCATTAGCTGTCTCAAGTATAAAGATGTGTGCATTATTTTTCTCATGTTAGTTCACAAAATTGTGATGGTTACTGCAATATTTGAACATGCATCCTTTATATAGAAACTGTGACTGCCACACAGAAATTATAATCTATCAAATATTGTATGCAAGTCTATTATAAAGCAATGTTTAATACATGTTTTTTTTTCTGTAGAAAATGAAACTGAGCTGCCTCTGTTGACGCAAGTTTCAAACTCCAAGGCTCGGCGTGTTATATTAAGAAGGGCTGTCTTTTCTGAGGACCAGAGGAAAGCGCTGGAGAAGATGTTCCAGAAGCAAAAGTACATCAGCAAAGCAGACAGGAAGAGGCTCGCAGTTAACCTGGCACTAAAGGAGTCACAGGTACACCAAGGCAGAAATGAACCAATATGGGGCCTATGTAGGGTTTGCCAGGGGGCTTCTCCAAAAATACTGGACACAATGGTGAAAGATGCGATGGGCTCGAGACACACACACACACACACACACACACACACACACACACACACACACACACACACACACACACACACACACACACACACACACACACACACACACACACACACACACACACACACACACTCTCCTATCAACTTTCTCCGCTCCATGCTGTTTCCTTCTCTCCTTTGCCCCACCCCATGGCACCTAAAACCTACTGATGGGCTGCATTACCCAACTGCAGCCAAACAGGATGGAGGAAGCTGCCCAGCCCCCTATTAACAGCCCTGCCCTCTCCCTGCTTGGGGAAATCCCGTGCCCTCCAAAGCCGGTCAGGTCGCTATGTCCAGAGAGGTGATACCAGACACACACATGTCCGGTATTACCTCAATTTTTTTTACTGGACAGAGCGTCCAAACACAGGAGAGTCTGGTTCCATACTGGACACCTGGCAACCCTAGGCCTATTTACTAAGTGTCGCATACATGTTTTTTCTTTATAGCAAACTTGGCATGTCAAACACGTTTGTGTGTGCGCTTATGTATTGACCTCATATGTATGCAACTGCGGCAAAAATGATTTTTTTAAACATTTATTTTGTTGCACAGAAATGGACTGCGCTAGGCTCACATATGTTAATGGTATGTGCTAAAAAATGATGTTTCTGTGCGCGACAAAATGAGAAAGTGCATTACAATTGGCTGCCAAGTTCGAATTAACGTAAACCCTACAAAGATTGTTGATAGTGTTAGTGCAGTATTAGGTGGATATGTATCAATCCATAAATATTTGACTCAGCACGGATGTTTAATTACGTAAGTTACATTTTTTTATTACTTTCACAGTATGGGTGTTACAGTAATAATGTATATTTACTAATACTTATTATAAATGAAAAAAATACACATCATTCTGTTTTAATTAAAATTGTATAAATCAGCGTGAGGGATGCGCCAAAAAAGGATTTCAAATAACAAATGATTCATGATATGTACGATGTCCTCATACATACAATGCATTTTCTGGAGGTTTGTATTACTTTAGAGCACTGACATTTTTAACAACCCAACTTTGAAAAAAAAACATGTTAGTACGTAGGCACGTACATATATCTGCATCACATAGTTTAATAATGATACTTAGAAGAAAAAATATCAGTATTGAACAGCAAAAACTAGTCAAATAATAATAGTGTCAATATTTAAAATTGCAATTAGGTGAGTTTAAAGCAATAGTTATGCACAATGGTCCGTACTTACAAAGTGGTGCTAAACCATAAGACACCTTACAGCCTCTTCACCTTAACGAGCCATAATAGGTGTTCTGTATTAAAGTCTTCCCGTCGCAAATCTGGATCGAAACCAGTGCCAAAGAATTCATCACATTTACCAATGGAAAAACTCAGTTTAATATGTTTAATAGGAGTCCTTTATTTCAATAAATACGGACCTCTGGCTTCCCCACAGTTTTGCAGCTGAGAGATATTAGAAAATAGCCCTTGAGGGGCCTGTGTACTAAGATTATATTTACTATTTTTTTTCTCCATCAAAATGTTGATGCTAAAATGCAATACAAACCTTCCTAAAATCTGTCATGGTGTCATGCAGCTCAATCCCGTTATAACGCGATCCGTTACAACGCGAATCCGCTTATTACGTGATGCAAGCGTGGCTCCCAATTTTCGTATTTATGAATACTTTACAACACGATTGTTGCTATCTTAAATACTTTATTGTACAATGCATACAATTGTACATGATTTCTAATGCGATCCACTTATAGCGCAATGTGACTCTTTGGACCCCAAGCACAGCATTATAAGGCCTTGGTCCCGCTGCGTCCGGTGGCGCGTGTGGCCGCGTGCGCGTGTGCCACCAGCCCCTTACCTGCAATCTGTTGGTCCCCGCTGCCTCCTCCCTCCGTGGCTCACTACGTGCTGTGACGCGTCAGCCGGCCAGCGCTACCAGAAGAAGGTGTTCTGGAGCGTTGACGCGTCACGTGGTGCGCATGTGAGCCAATGAGGAGGTGAGCAGGGGAGCAGGGGAGCAGGGAAGGAGCTTGTAGGGAGGCGGCTTGTTTTTTTTTTTTTTTGCCGGCTCAGTTTAATTCAGGAGGAGGTAGCCTGGCCTCCGGGCTCCTGCACACCGGAGATGGGGAGGGGGTAGGAACGGACGGACCCTCCGTTCAAACCACGCCCCCCAGCCCGCTCAAATCACGCCCCCCACCCGCTCAAACCACGCCCCCCCCTGCTCCGGCTCTGCTCCCTACAGACCGCAGATAGCGGTCTGTGCCTCTCAGCGCGCTGTCTGCATGCAGTGTGGGCGCGCTGTCTGCATGCAGTGTTGGCGCGCTGACTGAGGGAGCGGGGCCTTAGTCTAAGGGGGTTGAGCTGTATATACTAGGGGTGTGCAAACTTTTACCCGTGCGCACCCCTGCCTGCTCTCCTTGGCACCTGACACCCCCCCCCCTGCTCGGCCCTGGCATTAAATGAATCGCGAGGTCATGTGACGTCACATTGCCATGGTAACGTGACGTGACCCCGCGGCATCATTTGATGTCGGGTTACCATGACGACGCGTCGCTGGAAGGGAAGGTGTAAGTGTGTTATAGAGGCCTCGCGCGTTCCCCCGGCATGTAATTTAAATGCCTGGGGGGAGAGCGCGGGACCTGTATAACTGCTGCGCCACCCCCCCCCCTGAAAATCTAGCACACCCCTGGTATATACAGTATGAAGACTCCACACATAATGTGACGTATATACAGTATGAAGACTCCACACAATGTGTTGTTTGAAATCCTTTTTGGCGCATTGCGTCATATTGAATACCTGATTGATACACTTTAAATTAAAGGAGAATTATGTGTATTTCTTTTCTTTATAACTATTGTTAGTAAATAGAAATAATCAGTGTCATATCATTTATAATAGCAATATTGGGAAAATAATATATATTTTTAATTAATATAATAAAACGTTCGTGTTGTGTCTAATACATTTTTGGGTTAATACATAGTAGCTTTATTCTGCACTAACACTATTAACCCTTACAGTACTGGGGGAACCGCCTCTCCAGAGGCCACTGCATGTCCGTCACGTCTGCATCATGCAATCTCTCCATTCAAGTTTACGTCATATATTTGTATTTGACAGTTTATTTAATATATTTTAGCTCATATGTATATAGTGTGTTCTATCATCAAGAAAGGGTTTCAAAGTAGGGCTGACAATGGCACCCCATTTTGCCCTAATAAGATAAGATTTTGACGCACGTTCTACTTTTTTTGGTTCACAGAAACATTATTTTTAAATATATATGATTAACACCCATATGTTAAGCGCAGTCCATTTCTGTGCAAAAAAATAAAATAAATAATTTTTGATGGTGATGGTGCAGATGGAGACATTTAAGGTTAGTACACATTGTAGCCACACACAAGTGTAATTGAAAATAAGTTTTCCCTGAACCAATTTTGCATCAAAAATATGTTTGCGATGCTTAGTACATGGGCCCCAAGGTGTTCTATGGCTTAGAATTGCTTTGTAAATACAGGACGGCCCCAGTCATGTGGCGGGTTCCGTTCTAAGGACCCGCCGTAAAGCGAAAATCGCCGGAAAGCAGAACTGGCGATTTTCGTTATGTGCGCATGCGCAGACCGGCAATGCGCCGTTCTACGCATGCGCAACATCGGCAAAAAAAAAAACAATTCTGGGCATGCGAGACCCCGGACAGGCCCGTTCTGCGTAGACATGGCGGCCCCCTTCTCGGTATCGGCAGATCGCCGAAAAGCGGGGCGCTGAGAAGCTGGGCCTTGCTGTACAGTATATCCCCATCAGGAACTACAGTATGTATCACGGCAAAGTGGTTCAATTCTGGGGTAAAACAAACAGCATCAGATATAATGTATCAGAGAAAAGATCCGATTGATTTCAATGGTATTTTTTTGTTTAATACATATGGTAGAAATCTCTTGTCCCAGAATTGCACAACTTTTGCCTAATACGTAGATGGGGGTCTATAAACAGTACTAAGACAAAAGTGCTGCAATTCTGGGGATTAAACCACTGTGCCACACTGTATCAAAGAGAAAAATCTATTTATTCCAATGGGATTTTTTTCTTTCATATGTATGGTGTCGTTTTTTGCCCCAAAAGGGAACCAAATATGCCTCGATACATAATCGAAATTGGAAATTGACCGTAATGTGTTTAAAAACATCATATTAAAATGTTTTAATTGTAGCTTTCCATCTTATATAATAGCTGCTGACAGATATCGGCAAAACTTGGTGATTGAAAAAAAAGAGCAAAATAATCAGTTTGCTCTGAGTAATACTGAGTTTAATTACTTCAATGTAGCCCATCATTTATAATGATATAATTTTAATTGTTGCACTGGGAGAGGATCTTCGGAACAAAAGATATCTATTCTGCACACAGTTCAGAAACTATCAGTGTAGTTTCACTGCTCCGGCAAATGTATTTATGTATATAGCGCCCTTATCCAGAGTGCTGTACACATTATGGTCAATTTCACAGCGTCCATGGCTAGGGTATGTTATTCTGGTTAGTGTTGTGTAAGGTATTTATTATATTATCTCAACAGGTCAAAATCTGGTTCCAAAACAGAAGGATGAAGTGGCGAAACTCCAAAGAAAAGGAAGTGTTTTCAAATAAGTGTGCACAGGAAGAAGAACTTGCAGAACAGAAGCTCTCAAGAACAGCACCGATCATCCCCATGTGTCCTGCGGAAAAGGAAGGGTCTAACCTACAGCAACTCAACAGGATAAGGGAAAAAATACCAGGCAAAGCTGCAAAAGTATCAGAGCAACTTACATTTGGTTGCATAGGACAATCAGCTGGGAAACTAAGCTTTTATCATAATGTCAGCAAATTGCATTTGCAGACCTGAAAGGACATTGAAGTGTGAACTTGTGGCATCCTGTGTAGTGCTCATCGTAGCACTAAGGGCACACAGTGGCATGGACTGAAAATAAGAGAACTTTTAAAAATGTAAGAGGAATTATTAATTCATAATTAATTTAGCATTTTTCTTAACCAAAACTAACACTGCCAGATTAATAAATAACTTTTTAGAATATGGTATAATTTTACAATGTTAAAGAAGAAAAACACAAAATGTATACCTTTTTGCTTAAAACCCTCCCTTTGTAACGGGACATATTTCCTCAAAGTTATGTGTGCATCTGACTCCTTGTTTCATTCATTTATAAAACAATCTTCAGTACTTCCCGTTAAGAGTCTTGCCATGAATTGGCTTTTGATAACATGTTAATGAGGGGATTCACAAAGTTTCGATATGGGACATGGGTGCTCGATTCAGCGATAAGTGTCATTGACTTGAATGGCAGTTAATGTTGATCAACTTCTGATACCCCTTATCAGAGGTTTGTGAATCCCCCAGTAAGTGTGTTCTGCTAAACCTGAAAATGAATTCACACGCATTATGTTACAAATGTGCAACTCACAGCAGGTTCAAACTTTATTTGAACATATACAGTAGGATAGAAAATATATCACGTGGGCAGTTATTCTTTTGACTTCATGTATCTTGCAATTCTCCCTAATGATAGTGCAGTGAGGATATTGTATAGAGTTTATGTTTTTCCTAAGATGACTGAATTGTTTAGGATGCAATAAGGAACACGAGCCAAAGTAATAAATAATAATACACAAACTAAAATGGGATTTATGTCAGATGTCTTTCATCTTTTATCGTGTTTGTCTCTAATCTTGGCACCAGCTTCTATTCTTAATGATTTTTCATAATTGACAGAATTTCTCACATTTCTGCATGAACAAAACATGCCCTGACATTTTAGTATTTTCATAAGTTTTGAATAGGAACATATAGGGCTCTATTCTATAAAGTACGATAGCACCAGATAGAATAAGGCCCACGTCTTCAATAACAAAAACAATACTAATTGTTTAACAAAAATAAACAACTTTCCACCATGACAAATATTATATTCACATAGAAATTACAAGGTGCTTTTTTCCCCCACTGGAGTAAGTTATTAATCAAATTGTATTGTTTAAATCTCATTGTAGAGGAGATTTGGTGCTTGCTACATACTGACTAAGGCTGAGATTATAGTAGGCGAGGGCATGTGACGTAGCGCATGGCATCACGTGCGCCTATCGCTCGAGCGGTCCCTGCAGTGAGGTCTGAGGCGATGGGGAGGCATGGCGGAGGTGTGGCGGACGCGTCACAAGGCTGGATCGCCCTCATTGGCTGAACCGCTCACGTGACGTGGCCGTAAGCGGCCGCCATGCAAAAAAAACCCAAATTCATTTGTAGCTTGAAAATTCTGCCGCTCGGTCGCTCTGCATTGCACGCACTATGGCCGTCGTCATTGACTTCCAGAGATTTGTTCTCGCGCCGCGCGATGTAATGCACGCTGTCGCAGTTACTATAAATGCAGCCTAACCCTCACTATTTATTAAAGAGACTTTTTGGGGATGTGTATCAAGATGACACAATTTGCTCTATAATACCGTGCATATGAAACTTTGCATTTAGCATCTAACTCTGCTCTAAGGCAGAATATACTTGATCACTGGCAGACTTTAATATGTGACGCATTTCATGAGGTGGTTACAGTATCAAGTTTTTTTTTTAATAGTTTTTTTTAATTGGGTTTACAAGCATTAAACAACAACATTATAACATTACAATACAGAAAAAAAAATAAGAAACACAGAAAAGCATACTTTCACACAAAATTATTTTTGGTATTGCTCATCATTTTTATAATTTCAAAATTCAACACATTAACACAAATAGTAATAATCATAATAATAATAATAATAATAATAAAAAAAAGATAATAGCATTTTCAAAGATTAACATCAAAGCTATCAACACACAGCTTCGTAACAGAATCTGGCGTTATAATCCCCATTCACTATCTCCCCCTCAGTGTTATCTTTAATGGTTCAATATATATTCTACTTAGTTTCCTGTTGGAAGCTAATTAGTATTTAGTGTTCTTAAAATGATATATATATATATATATATATATATATATATATATATATATATATATATATGTAGCCCTGGTTCCTATCAAACACAGATCACTACCATGTGCTGTATAACCTGTAGGCTCACAGGGCCTAAGCCTCTGCCACGGAGAGCCTGGGGTGCTCACAATACGTGTTAAATTGGTGCAGCGCCTCCACCGGCGATAGCTTCCGCCCTAGGGGAAGTGGGTCTTCGCAGGAATTTATGTACATGAAATACACACCCACAGCAATATCTTAACCAATAAGCTTTACTTATAGCAACCATCAGCGTAATCAACAGGTGCCCCCTTCCTAGAGGAGGCACTACTAACAACATCCTGTGAACGCTCACTCTACCTCTCCCTTCACCGGGTGATCCCACCCCGTGTCCAGTTCCCTCTATAGATACGATCCCCACCCCCACGTGAGTCAATGAATGTATGTGTGTGACAGCGCAGCCACCGTGTCCCGGAGTGAATAATGGTACCGTTGGTGCACTTGAAGTTTACCTGCCGGGCACTCCTGTACCCGGTGCTGCAACTGTCTTCCCAAAGGATTGGCGTGGGCGTAGATGATGTCACCCGTAGGTGTCCGGGGCGATCACACCCAGACACGCGGCTACTTGGCAGCGGGGCCTGGTCCCAAGCCTCCCGCTGATTTAGAACTGTCCCGTAACTATCGTCGCACAGTAAGGGGATCAGGAGCCTGAATATGGCCAGTCCCTAGCTCCGCTGCACTCTACTGGGGCTCAGGGCCTATCTTGGCCTGGGGCATGCGGCCTAGGTAGGGGACGGCTGCCTCCCTACTCCGAGCTCCTTCTACTTCCTCCACCAGCTAGCTCTGACTCCTCGTGCGCGCCACCACTTCCTATACTCCCTAAACTCGTAGCTCATTGGTCCTGCCGTGTCACGGGGGGCTGCGGCGGCGGCTTCTGGGACCCGACGTCCCCTAACTCCCCTCCTCCCTGAGCTCTCCTCCTTCGCGGGTTTCTGACACCCTGCCCTGCACATGCGCAACCTCCAGCTGGACCAGGTATGCGCTAGCGCCACCTTTAACATGGCAGCTCCCTAACGCGTAACCTCCGTTATTGGAGCGTTCCCTAGGTGCAACACCCCCCTCCCGTAACATCAAAAAAAGGGTGAATGGGGGTCCCGGCTACATCTATATATACCATACCATACACATTTTAAGTTATGGTGGGTGAAAAAGGCGACAAAAAACCTCCACCGTTAGCATACACTCAATAAAGAATATCACTTGTGGGCACATTCACATGTCTCAGACAGGTCTGCAACCCTGCCTAGAAGGGTTCCACGTAAAAATGGATTTCATGCAAAAGGTAACACGTGTGTCTATTTACATGTCATTTCCCAGAATCCCTTGCTGCAGTGGAAACACTGTATGCTAGGCGATAATGGTGAAAGGCAGGGTTGAAGATCTGTCTAAGACGTGAATGTGCGCACAAGTGATATTCTTTATTGGATATATATATATATATATATATATATATATATATATATATATATATATATATATATGTATTTATATATATATAAATTGTTCTTAAATGCAGGTGCATATCATATAATAAATATAGACTAATATTCAAAAAATTATTTTGACAAATAATCACATAATAGCCAGTTTAAGCTCTCTCCTTGATAATACAGTAGCTCAATCCCCATACGGTATGTTGATGGCTTTTAATGACTTGTGGAAGACATCTACACACCCTCATGGGTATTTTAGCTTTGCTGTATTTGATGGCATTTTCTATACAACCACTATCAGTTTCACAATGCAGAATCATGGACCAATCCCAAACTTACAAGTCCAAAAGCATGAAACAGCTGTCTTTGAGTACGTTTACGGATTCTGTGTATTGCTAGACCCAGGATTAGTCATATTATCTGATTAATGCAACAGACCGAAGCATATCTTCCAACTGTACCTATTTAACTGATACACTACATTTTTTGTGCCCTATAATACCAGCAGTACCTTTTAAACATAAAAGCTTTTGTGTGGTCAGGTGCTAGGTTAGGGGACTTCCATTGAAACTGCTTCATCCAGCACAATTAGGGAAACTACACTGGTACCTATTTTTATGTGCGAATGTTGGAGGGTCTGTAGAAGGTTAAGGTATCCAAACACAGATTAGCAGACATTATTGCTCCTAGTGGCAGGTTGCACTGGGACATACACAATGCACCAGCAGGAGCAGATGCCATTTAAAAGGATTAGCTGTTTGCAAAAGAAGGAATTCCTTTCTGCAGCTCAACCATTGTACAGTAGGACGTGACAATATGGGTGCATGGGACCAGTGAAGGTCAAACATAAAAACCCAAAAGTGTTTATCTTTGCTGTCTATTGACAATTAATAGATCTCCCTCATACTCCTCCCGAATCTTCCTGTTGTGAGCTTTAAATGTTGTAATGTATAGTAGATTTTGAAATGTTACACTGTTTACCTAGTGATTAATTGCACAGGTAAAGATTATTTTGCATTGATGTACAGGAGGGCCCCGAGTATACGGCGGGTTCCATTTCAGGGGCCCGCCGTATAGTGAAAATCGCCGTAAAGTGGATCCGGCGATTTTCAGTTGTTTGCATGCGCAAATCGTCATTTTCGCCGTTCTGCGCATGTGCGACCTATGGTCTGCGCGCGCAAACTACAGTATGCGCGCGCAAACTACGGTCTGCGCATGCGCGCCAGGCGCAACCACCCGTTCTGCACATGCGCGACTGAGAATCCAAGATGGCGGCCACCTTCTCGGTGCCGCCATATCGGCGGATCGACGAAAAGCAGAGTGCAGAGAAGCGAGCCCTGCTGTAATTTGATAAAGGTGAGTACATGGAAGTTCATATATATGTAGCCATGCTGTAAAATGGCATACAGTTTTCTCTCCTGCTGGCAGTAAGCCTGGTAAGTTACAGGGTTGCCAGCATCAATCATGGAGGATTGCCCTCACACCCTGGTGAGGTGTCATATGTATTGAAGGGGAGTGGTCACATACTCTGAGTCCACTGTTAGTGACATCAGAGATGTGCCTGGTTCCTGAGGTATATAAGGCACAGCACTGCCCAAAGTTAGTAGGTTCTACAAGGTTGAGCAGAGCAGCAAGGCTGGCTGGGCCTACACTGTGTCCAGGGACCTGGCACAGGAGGTGATCTCCCTGAGGGGAGAGGTGATTCCACTTGATTAAGCAGCAGACCTTTCAAAGGGAAGTACCAGCCAAGATGAGCGGCTGAGTTGCTGGCTGTGAAGGGCAGCTGGCCCATACCATCAATCAATAAAGATGTCCAGTTCTAAATCAACTCCACTGTGTGAGACTGAAGTTACTCTCCAGTGGAAGGCACCACCGAGAAGGAGTTCCTCATCAGAACCATCTCCTTGCGGATGCAGAGATCCTGATGAGGTGGAGGCGCTGCACTGTATGTAGGTAGGACTCATACACACTACCTCAGCTGCCTGTCTGGGGTGACATCCCCACACAACATCATGCAGGAGACTCAGGAGTCCTGTTGCCAACAGGTGCACCACCAGACACTACCATGTAATGGGGACTGGTTAGACCACAGGGGCCAATGTGAGATTGGGTGGGTCAGCCCTAGCCAGAAAATCCGTTACATATATATATATATTTAAAAAGTTCTGGAAAGCACTAAACTTAATTGGTGGTCATTTGAAGATTTAATGACATAGTACACTTAGGAGACTCCTACAATACATACAAGCTGGAGAAGACATTACTAACTCTCAAGTCAATTTGCTAGGTTAAAAGGTCAATTCTCCTGTAGATAATTGGCATGAAGTGTGAATATTGTGGGCTGAGAGCTGAGACTGGCAGCATCCTATATATTGTTTTAGGACAAGGAAACAAATTTCACTAATGGAACATTTATTATCCTGTCAAACCCGGAACAAAGCAGATAGCCATGTAAAAAAAAATTCCAAAATTGATCATTGACACTCTTTTATGTAAAAGAAACTGAAAACCGTCTGCAGCTCTATTTATTTCAGGTGCCTCCAGATGAAAGCCTTAAACATGAATAGACAAATCACCTTTATGTATGTATTAGTGCCATTGTCAGCTTTACTATTAAGCCACATCTTGATGATAGCACACACTATATAAACTGCACATATGAAATTAAATATATGAAATAAAGGTTTAAATACAAAATAAATTAAATAAACGATTGCATGATGCATACTGTATGTGGCGGAGGTGTGGTGACCCTCCGGAGCGGCTTGTTACTCAGCACTGTAAAGGTTAATAGTGTTAGCGCAGAATTAAATTGCTATGTACAAACACAAACATTTATTTGATGCAGCACAGATGTTTTAGTATATACTATAAATTAACAATATGTATTATTTTTATAGCTAGCTCTTATTAATCATACACTTATAATTGATATTTACTAGAACTAGTTATAAATACAAAATATAGTGTATATAATTCTGTTTTAATTTAAAGTGCATCAATCAGGTGTTCAACATGAGGGATGTGTCAAAAATGATTTCAAACAACAAATTTCATATGTAATAGAAGCTGTGGGAGGAATGTCCTCCAAGTTCAGTGCATCTGAGTGTGAGTCTTGAAATAATAAATAACAAATCTTGAGCGGACTCTGGGACAGGTAAGTGAAAACAAACAGCTGGGTATGCCTTGATTGTAGAGCTCATTGATACAGTAGGTTACCTGCTGCCAATATTGTCAAGGGAACCCTGCCTGAACTAGCCAGTGTAGATGTACATCAGTGTATTCGGCGCGTCCCTGTATAGCTGGCAGCAACCTTAGAGCATAACGTACTGTAATCCTCCAATGACATCATAATAAGATTTTTACTCACATGAAAGCTGTTTGTATGCTGTCCCAAAGGCGTGCGTCCAGCTGAGATGCAATGCAGGCGAAAATCCACGTGGGGGGAGCGAAGCAGAGCCGGTATAGGAAAAAACTATTTGGGGCTAGGCAAATGAACTAAAAATATTATTTATTGTGGGTGTACAGCATGGTGGCGCAAGGATGTACCTCTGACGCATTTCATGCAAAAATAGCGCTTTTTAAAAAAAACGCTATTTTAGCGTGAAACGCATCAGAGGTACATCCTTGCGCCACCATGCTGTACACCCACAATACATACAGTTCTCCAACTGTAGGTTAACTGGTTTAGTCCTGGAAAGTACACACATCCTCCATTCCAGCTTACTGAGTCAGTGACTCTGTCACATATCCCTCCCCCCAGTCTGTCTATTAGCTCTCTCTGCCAGGACTCTATGCCACGCGGATGACCTTGATCTGCAAATCCTGAAGTTGTCCTTGTCCTCTTGTGCTCAGAGTCTCCCTAATCCTGTAGAAGACCATCGACCTCGGTCAGCTCATTGCATACACTCGCCAGTGACTGTTTGGCCTTCTCTTTCTTCCTCAGTGTACCTTCAGTGTTGGGTTCCACACCATTTATCTTCAGTACTTCAACTTGGTCGGGGTTCCTATTAACCCGAAGTACACCCCATGGCACCTCTCTTTTACCGTCAACAGACTCATAGGCTTGGGCCTTTCTGTTTTGACTCTTTAACCTACTCTGTTGGGAGATTTGCTGGACCATCTGTGCGGTCTTTCTCCTCTTACGATCACGGGCACACTTCTGTCTCATTCGCGGCTGTCTTTTCACAGTGGCTGCCCTCATGGCAAGGAATCCACTTTGTGTCCCCTGGGCACTATAGTTTGATTGGATTCTTACTGTGCTAGTGCATCGCAATTTGGCCTTCGCATTCCGTGCCTTGTGGAAAGTAGACTGTAGTTCTGCAACGGTATCTCGGTCATGCTTCCTGGAGTGCCTCCCTTGTTTTATCTCTACCGCCACCTTTTCCATGGACTGCTTCAGTGACCCAAACGTCTGTCTTGGGTTGTAAGCGTTTCCTCCAGCTTCATCTGAGAAACCTCCTGCTGGGCAGCAGTAGAGTCCAACATAGCATCCCGCTCAGTCTTCAGAGCCTCGAGCTCCTTGCTTAGGTCACCCTTTTGTTTCTCTGCCATCTTGCGGCCAGCATGCTCAGACTCCAGGTCCTTCCTCAGGTCTTGAAGCTGTCCTTCTGCCTTTCTTCTTTCGCACAGTGCCGCTGCTAGTTCAGCTTCTTTATAGTTGAGTCGCGATTCTACATCTCCTAGCAGACTCAGAGCAAGGCTTAAATCTGTCTCTGCAGCTGCTGGCGATCCTCCTGGACCCTGTCCAGCTCCAGCTGTAGCCGGGCCCCCTCATTGGCCGTCTGGACCAGCTGCTTGTGGATATCGGCCATCTCTGTTTCATAGTGCAATGTCAGGCAGGCCACCTGACGGACGGACACCTCCTCCCTCTTGGCACGCTGTATCTCGCGCTCAGCCATCTGCATCTGCAACTCTTCACGGTGCTTGCTCTGGGTTCGCATCAGCGCCTCCTTCATCTTTTGGAGCTCTGCAGTTTTTGTTGCTAGGTTCGCTGCTGCTTCTGTTTTCCAGGCGTCTTTCTCCGTGGTATACTGACTCATTGGAATGGCGCTGTCCCTCTGCTTCTCCAGTTCTTGCTTCAGTCTCTGGACCTTCTCATGTTCCTTCTCATACAGAGTCACCTGGCTTCTAAGCTCCGCCTCCAGCGATGCTCTTGTGGCGCTCAACGTGACCTTCAGCTGCTCCAGGGTGAGGTATTCTTTTTCCAGCACTCTCTCTGCATTCTGCAGTGCAGCCTGTACCTCTACTTTTTCTTGCGCCAATTGCGTCTTCACTTTCTGCGCTTGGTGAAGCTTCTCAGTCCCTTCACTGACCTGACCAGCCAGGTTTAAAACCTCTTCCTTCAGGTTTATATTCTCCATTTTCACAGTCTCTATATCCCTTAGGACCGTCTCATTGGCTTCCTTCAAAGTACCCATCTCTGTATTTAGACAGTGGCTCTCCTGGCGTGAGTGTTCCACCTCTGTGCTGAGATGGTGCACCTATTGTAGAGCCTTCCCATATTTCTGTTTCATATTAGCAATTAGTCCATCAGACTTGTTCTGCTTTTCATCCATGGTAGCAATTGCAGTGTTGGCCTTTTCCAGACTTGTCGTCAGCTCCTCCAACTCACCCCGTAAGAGACGCTCTGTTTTCTTTAAAGCCTCATACTCTTGTATAGCTGGGAGTATACACCTCTGTACCTTGGTGTTCGCTTCTCGCTCCCTATTCAATTGCTCCTGCGAGACATCATAATCACGGTGGGCAGTTTGGAGTGCAGAAATTAAGGCCTCTTTATCCTGGACCAAGGATTCAGCTTCCCTTTGCTCCTCCTTTTCCTTTGCCACCGTTCCTGTGACAATTCTGCCCATCACTCTGGTCTGCAGCACATCTCGGTGCCTTGCTGACGCCTGTTGTCCTGATATCGCAGGCTCAAGTGGTTCGGTCACTTCCTTTGCGATTTGAGAAATATTTTTCTTTTTCTTCTTCTTTCTCTTTGCTTTATTAGCTCCAGAGACATCAGTGGTACTGGGCACACACACTGGTATCAGCTTCCACATCTTGCTTGTACTCACAATGCGTTGCTTGCTTTTGCAGCTATGGGAGACAAATATTCATCATGTTGCTCCTGTTGCCACTGTTTATATTTAAGAATTTGGGGACACACCTCGCCCGTGTGTCCTGGTTCATGACAGGCCCAGCATACTGAATCGTTTAGAAAGTCACCTGGTTTCTTTCTAGCCGGCACGGCTCCGAACTCCTGGTCACTGACTCCAAGGTCATGGGGTCCTGCGCTCTGGACACTGGTCACTTTTGCAGCTTTCATCTGCGGGTATGGCTCTCTTCTCGGGGTCACATATGCGTTGTCATCATCATCATCATATGGCCTGAAGGGACACTGTTTTGTATGATTACGTACATTGCAAAACTGACACTTGACGGTAGCCATTTTAAAACCCCGTTTTTTTCCCCCACACTTGACGGGGCAGACTTTGCACAACACACGTAAGTTGTACATGATTTACAATATTTGAACCTTCTGGGTTCTTCTTAGGGCAACTTCTTTGCAAAAATCCCTTTTCACTTTCTTTTATACCAGACAGGGCAAACTTTACACTCAGCACTTGCTAGCTGTAAATTCCATGCTTCAGCAAAATCATTTTTTTGGTTTTCTGCTTGAATTCAGTGTCTCAACACATCTTCATCTACTGACCCCCAGAGGCGTAGCATCCCACCGCTGCCACCACCTGTGGCAGGACGGCCTTGTGGAGTGGTCAGTAAGACGCTAGACACGATGGGAAACTTTAAACTGTAGTGGTTTATTAGCCACAACCAAATAAAGTACGGGTGCACTGTCCCTTTAAGAAACCAAATTACAGAAAATAAAACCTATTCCCGTTAGGGAAACTAACTCAACTTCTTGAGCCCTTACTAACAGGGCAGCCAGCTAATCTGGTTATGCCCAAAACATGTGCTCCACAAAGTATAACAATAAAGTCTAATTTGTATTGTAGCTCCAATAGCAAACAGGAACGCCGGTTCCGGGGAGCAGGCTGTGTCCAGCTCGCAGCAATCTTTATCCTGGGTTGGGGTCCCAGCTGGTCCCAGCAGCAAAGCTCCTCACAGGACTGGGGGACCAGAGCAACAGCTAGGGCTTCCTAGCCGGGAGAAGTCTCTCCAGCCTCCTGGGGAAAAACAAGCTCACATTGTGTGAGCCACTTCCTGCTTTTTAAACCTGCAGACTCTCAGGCATCCTG
The DNA here is from genome assembly GCF_040206685.1 of Ascaphus truei. Classification (NCBI taxonomy): domain Eukaryota; kingdom Metazoa; phylum Chordata; class Amphibia; order Anura; family Ascaphidae; genus Ascaphus; species Ascaphus truei. The sequence goes on along the minus strand of NC_134487.1, from coordinate 82,543,604 downwards.
CTTAATTAGGCTGCAGGTGTATGCAGTTCTCCAACTGTAGGTTAACTGGTTTAGTGCTGGAAAGTACACACATCCTCCATTCCAGCTTACTGAGTCAGTGACTCTGTCACAATGGTTATATTAAAAGAACAGAGGTTATACAGTCAATTCACAGACATTTCATGGACAGATAGAGTTGGAAAATTGGGTACAGGGGATAAAAGGGCTGGGGAGTTTCAGATTGAAATAGGGAAGCTTTAACATCACCAAACATCAGCGAATGGCAGCAAATGGCTCACACCCTTTGGCTGCCCTTCTGCTGCATCAAAGGCTGCCCGCCTTTGGGGTAACGTCGGTGTACACTGACAGGGTTCAGGTTGAATGCAGCTGCAAATACAAAGTTCTTTGTCCTCTTAGCTCATTAACATTCCAGTGGGTGGGGTTGACGCTCCACACATGAGAGGTAACTCTCAATGTATTACTTCCTGGTAAAACATTTTATAAATAAATAAATACATGTTAACCATTAGCACACTGGTCCTGTGCAGAGGGGAGCAGCTCTTGGGGAACCCCATCAGGCGTCTGCCGTTGGGGCGACGCAGATGTACACTGAAGAGGTTCAGGTATGCATATACATATGTATATATATATATATATAAAGCAGAAAATAGCCGTGTTAGTCCAGTTGCGATAGTGCAGAATAAATGAGTTCTTTAGTATTAGGTGATACCTTTTTTATTGGACTAACAATTTATGTGACATAAATTGTTAGTCCAATAAAAAAGGTATCACCTAATACTGAAGAACTCATTTATTCTGCACTATGTATATATATATATATATATATATATATTATATATATTATATATATTTTATTATATTATATGGAACACAGCGAACAGCAGGCACTCCACTGGAAAATAACGTAGGTGCTAATCCCATACGGCAATAATAGGAAATATGATACCGTTGTTGAGACGAAATCACACAGGCAGCACAGGCAGGTAAGGTCAAAATAGAGTATATTGTGAAACAAAGACACAGAACCGACGTTTCGACCCCACAGAGGGGTCTTTTTCAAGGGGATTGTATACAGTGCTACCAACAAGTGAATGCATATATACCTGAAAACCCAGTGACTCCACCCCATACACAATCAGAGTAACCACCAACATGTGCACATACCAGGTGTTTCCCATGATATCCCAAAATCACAAACGAGCGGCCACCTTGGAGTGAATTTCTCAGGTATACAGGAGGCCTCCAGTGTAAAACTCAGCTGATCGCTCCCAGCCACTCAGGATCTGCGTGTCTGGTGGCCATGGCAACCCGCTTAGCGTTTGCGCAATGCTATAGGCAATGTCCCATGCAAGAAAGTAGTAAAGGCCACTATGGGGTACTGTCTGCCTGTAAAGCAGAGCGGGCTGCCGAAACGGGGTATGCTCTCCCTGTGGTGGATCGCATTAGTGCATTCTCCGCCCGGCAATGCTAGGCATCCGCTGTTGCATAGCAACCGACCGTGCGCATGCGCACGGAGTACAGAAGACGGAACCATCTTGGAGAGCTGCCGGCACAGCTGAGCATCGCTAGGTCGCATAGCAACCAGCCCTGCACCTGTACATTGCTGCCAGCATAGTGTGAAATGGGGAAACCATGGGAAGATACATTAAAAACTCAGGGAGGCCATATAGGAAGGGTAGGTGAGACAGTGGGGGAGACATATAGTGAAATGAATATATAAGAGCGGACAAGTCAGCTCAAAATACTAATATACAAACTATACAACAGTAGTAAACATCTTCAGCAGCAGGACATAACCACATTCACAGAGTGTATAATCAGCTAGTCACAGCTACTCTACATAAATGTGACAAGTACTGATTAGGCTACACAGGAGAACAGTAGTATGAAAAGGCCAGGAGGCAACTACATACAAGTTCCCAAAAACGGGCAACCGGTAATAAGCTTAACGTGAAGTCAGGCTGCTGGAGCATACTAGCAGGTCAAAGAGAAATCAGTAGGGGCACAGGGAAGCCAGTATAGGACCAAGAATAAGCCCCAGACAAGTCAATGACCAAATACATATTAGTAAAACATGGATAGTGCTGCCACTGAGTAGTCAATCACAAAGGCTGTACTCATAAACCGCACGGCCTAAAACGCCCGAAAATCACATTAATAGTGCAATCCGATACACAATATTCCCATTGCAACATGTTCACAGAAAGCAGCCAAGATTCAGGTCCTCATTTAGCCCTTTAGGCGACATAGTGTTCAGTCTGTGTATCATTTTGGCCTCTAAATGTAAGAGGAGTTTGTTCCTATTGCCCCCCTGTTGGGGACATGAGCCTGGGTAATAGGCATACAGCGAAACGTTGCAAGGCTGTGCTGTTTTTCTTTAAAATGCCTTGCAACAGGTCGATAGTTCAAATCTTCACCTGTATCAGAACTCAGTAGGGCCTTCCTTATTGTTAATCGATGCATTGCTATGCGTTCTTTAAGCATTCTGGACGTTTTGCCCACATAGAAGACGCCACAGGGACACTTGACAAAGTATACCACAAATTTTGACTCGCAATTAAGGAAATCACGTATCTTAATTGGATTTCCATTATGTGGATGATTAAATGTTTTGCCCAATATCATAAATCGGCAATTAACGCAGCCATGGCATTTGTACACTCCTATTGGTCTTGTCAACCAGGAGTGTGGTCCAGAGTATTTTTCTACTGGGTCTGCTTGTGTCAGCCGGTCCCCTATGCTTGGTCCTTTTCTAAAGCAAAACATCGGGGGTTTCTCAAAGTGTTTCCCTATTTTCTTGTCATTTTGCAAGATGTGCCAATTCTTGCGTACTGCATTGCAAATATGTTTAGAGGCAGTGCTGAAAGTAGTGACAATGTTGAACCTATCATCCTGTTTCAGCCTTGATTTCTGTATAAAGAGATCCTCTCTAGGCATTCTTCTAGCTTTATCCAGCGCAAGAGTGATTTCTCTTTCATCATAGCCCCTGTCCTGGAAGCGGTCTGCCATTTTGGATAGTGCTGGTTCTAATTCCAAAGGGTCATGCGTAATTCTACGTACCCTTAGCATTTGGGAATATGGCAATCCCTTCTTCAATGGCAGTGGATGGTGACTCCTGGCATCCAATGGGGTGTTTTTGTCAGTGGGTTTACTGAAAATCCTAGTGCCCAAAGTGCCATCTTTTATAAAAACTACCGTGTCCAGGTATGTGATTTCTTCAAGGCTATGACATGAAGAAAACCGAAGGGTCGATGGTATGGAATTGAGGTGCGCCACGAATTCCGAAAGTTCATCTTCCTCTCCCTTCCATATCATAAAGATATCATCTATAGTGATTGTAATGTGCATAGGGTGCATCCGTCAGGATGTGAGTCTGTTCATAGACATCCATGAACAGGTTTGCATAGGACGGGGCCATATTTGACCCCATTGCTGTCCCCATGATTTGTAAGTAGCAAGCCTGTTCGAACCTAAAAAAGTTTTTATGCATTATTACCTCAATCAGCAATAGGATAAATTCTGGAGGAGGTCCCGTATAGCTGGACGAAAGACTGAACTGATGCCTAATGGCCTCCATACCCTCCTCATGTGGAATATTAGTGTATAAACTGGAGACATCAAGTGTAACCAGTATAACATTGTCAAGTATCACAGTACATTTGTCAAGTTTGTTTATAAAGTCTGTGGTATCTTGGACATAAGATGACATGTTTCTCACTAGGGGCTGTAGATAAAGGTCCACAAATTGGGAAAGTGGCTGGCATAGAGAGCCCCTCGCCGATATAATAGGTCTTCCTGGCGGTCTAGTTAAGGTTTTATGAATCTTTGGTAACGTATACATTACTGGCATTGCAGGGTAATCCTGGGTAAGAAATTGAGCAGTCTCATCCGAGATCCACCGGTTATTCACTCCTAGTAGGATAATGGTGTCAATCTCCTTTTTGTATAATACAGATGGATCCGATTTAATTTTTTTGTAGTGTTCCTGGATGTTAAGCTGCCTCAATACTTCCGCCCTGTAATCTGAATAAGCCATGATGACTATGCCCCCACCTTTATCCGCGGCCTTGATTATAATGTCCTTATTTCTATTGATAGATGCAATGCCTGGAGCTCCTCCTTAGTGATGTTATTGAAACTGATCTGCCGTTTATTGACATAGCCTCTGGTTTCTTTCTCAAGGAGTCCCATAAAGGTGGAAATACTGTGGTTGGTGACTTGGTGACTTGGGGCAACCTGTACCACACAGTATGTAGCACACAAAACCCCTATGCACCACACAAGTGTCCCCACAGTACAAAGGGTGCGTGGTACCAATACCCTGATGTCCTTTTCCCCAATGTCAGGGCCCTCCCAAAAGTGTGTATGGTAGCGCTACCCATGAACCGTTGGTGATCTTAGATGAGGTACCTGCCCGGATACTCCAGTACCCGGGTGCTGCTGAAGAATAAACAGGGATCTGCTGATCCAACGACACTGTGTTTATGTAAAATGTGCGTGTAACATACATTATTACTCTGGCAGGTGTGTTGCAGTGGCACTAACATGTTATCCCACCCCAACTGATGCAATAAAGTGTGTTATATCTGTATTTATATGGTGCATATACTGTATGTTGTGTTTGTCTACATACATAATACATGCATAGTATTTGTGGTGCACGGCACATGTGTGATGTGTGCACATCTGTGTAAGATGTGTGTATCTGGTGTGCACATCTATGTACTGTAGGGTGCGTGTATCTGGTGTGCACATCTGTGTATGGTGCGTGTATTTGGTGTGTACATCGGTGTAGGGTGCGTGTACCGGTATCTGGTATGTGCCTCTGTGTATACTGTATGGTGTGTGGACTGCCTGGTTTTTGGGTACGTTTGTTGTGCTTTCTCCCCCATGCAAAAATGTGCCAGCCAGCCCCTAACTTCAAATGTGACACTTAAGCTGTTACTATAGGCATGTACATTGGCACAGCCAATATAGACTGACTTAAATACTCTAATATACTGTATGGTAAATGGGGCAGGAGTGGAGGTAAATCTAACAAATAGGGGAAATGCTTGATTTAAATTTGTGAGCTCTGATGAAAAAAATACTACTTGACAATAAAGAGCCCTGTTTTAAACAACATGCGTTAAATCTCGTTACATCCCTGTACAAACTTTTTGGCTCTCTTTGCCACCCCCTGTGTTTTCCTATGCCCTATGCATGTATATTTTCAATTATGTGTGCAGTGCTTTACAAAAGGTCTCTATATGCCCCATGTTTTCCCGTAACCCTTTTGTTAGGCATTTCTTTGGGTTGTCCTCTCTACCATATGCCTGAATTCCAACCATGGTCGTGTTATGGATTCCTTATTAGTGCTCATCCTCCCATGTGACTGTTTGCTCATTTGTTAATTCATGTGATTCCCCAACTAGTCTCCTGCAGATAAGCAATTCTTCAAACATACCAGCCACAAGATGTCACTGCTGCTTCAGTTTCAAAACTGTCATCCGTAAAACTATGCGACACTATTCCAAATTCCCAAATTGTGGGACATAAAACATGCCTTTATTGGATAGATTTCATATTTACAATGCAAGCTTTTAGGACTAGTCTGCTTATTTCTTTAGGCAAGTGCTACAAGCAAAGCACGGTGACGTAATTTGCTTTAGGAAGTTTATTTTTTCTAGATTTTAATAATTTTGTGTATTAATGCAATTAATCTAATTAATTAATCTAATAGGCCATTTTTACTTCACAGGATGAGGGGTTCTTTATTTTGTTATAAAAAGATGGCACACAGCTCTGTGATGTCCCTTCAGGCTATAATATTAGGAAGAGCAGCGCAAATAATGGAGGGGAGGTAAAAAAACATTGAATTATGAGAAGGTGAGCAACAATCTGGATAGTGGGAAGAGCAGCCCAAATTGGTCTGTCAAGGAAGAACACCTTGATTTACCAGTAAAGGTAAAGAATGATATACACACATAGTAAGGGATCCTGAAACAGAAATACCAAATTGAGTTTGTTTTGTGAGGGTGGGTTACAGGTATGTCCGAAAGTGCTTCTTTTTCCCTATGTTCAAACCTGATTAGCAGTTTCTGTAATTACATCTTTCCTTGCAATCCTTTTTAGAGGACCAGGGATAATAAAAAGTGGTCCCACGCAGGATATTCTGAAGTTCTTCTGATTAATAGGCCCTTATTCTGTAAGGTGTGATATGCGCAGATGACGTGCTCTCGCATGGGTCTTTTCTGAGACAGCACATCATCTGCACGTATCACACCTTACAGAATAAGCCCCAAAAGGTGAAATGTTCTTATAACATTGCAATATATCTTAGTAGTATTGGTATGTATAATATCATAGAATAATATCATAGAATGTACACAGCACATTACTGCATTTTTTGTATACCGCATTTCCTCTGTATTTACGGACAAAAATAGAATGAACAAAATCAAGAGTGGAAGAAACAAAAAAGTATGAGTTTACCTTTATTGGATTCCAATCTCTAAAGGCATTATTCTACACTATAATATCCAGGGCCACCGATAGGGGGGGACAGAAGGGACAGGTGTGCCGGGCCCGGGGGGTGAGGGGGCCTGGCCAGCGCTGCAAGTCGGGCCCGACCTCTGGCTAGGCCCTGTTGCCGGTCCTCTCATGGCCGGGCCCCGGCTCTCCTTGAGCTGCAGTCCTCTATCCTTCTGTCCCAATCCGAGCTTCCGATGCTGCTACGTAACGGGTCTCTCTGACGTCGGCGCGCCATAAGCGTGGCCAAGCTTCCGGCGCGCTCGTGGTGACATCGGAAGCTCGGTACAGGCCAGAGAGATAGAGGGAGCTGAGGGAGAGCCGGGGCCTGGCCAAGAGAGGACCGGCAGCAGGGTCTGGCCAGGGGTCGAGCCCAAATTGCAGCGCCAGCCACCGGGCCCCCACAGCCACTGGACACGGCCTGGCCATCCACAAGGTAAGTCTGTTTTTTGAAGTGAAACTTCTTTAGTGGCACCTATTCTGATGGGGCGAAACGGGAGAGATGGAGACGAAATGTGAAACGGAAGTGACGTCACGGCTCCCCCCCCCCTCCCGCTGCTCCCCCCCCCGCCGCTCCCCCCACACGGCCGATCACATATGCGGCGGCCGGCGGCGATAGCCGCTGGCGCCACTCCTAACGGCCGCCATTCTCCCCATACGTCCGCTGCAATGGCGCACATGTGCATTACTAATGGCGATGACTACGGACTTTTGCGCATGCGCAGAAGCGGCTGGCAGCGGCGCCGTTCCCCCAACATGTCCGCTGCCATGCCGCACATGCGCAGTAGTCATGGGGACGCAGAGGAAAGACACACATGTGGCTGGCAGCGGCGCCGTTCCCCCCACACGCCCGTGCCTTGCATGCGCAGTAATGACGCAGCACCGTCAGGAGGGAGGAAGGAAGAGTGCCGAGTGCCGAGTGAGCGCACACACACGCGCGTTACCATGCCCTGTCGCCTCCTGCTCCGGTACAGTAACAGGGGGGAGGTTGAGCGTGCTGTCCCCCCCGCAGCACCAACAGAGGGGGGGAGGAAGAGGGCAGAACGCCCCATGCACGTTAAAGTGCCCTTCAGTATCCTCTCCCCTCCCCCAGCCCCCCCTGTACCTCTGCCGGGGGGCTGGCTGCAGCAGCTTCGCCAGGGGGAAGAGAGTAGGGGCTGCTCCAGGCATGTACCTCTGCTAGGGGGGGTTGAGCAGCTCAGGAGACTCAAACAGAGCCCCCCGTGTCCGCAGCTCCGCCAGGGGGTGGAGGGAGTCAGGAGAGAGAGGGTATGTGTGTCATACACTGACTGACACACATACACACACTGACTGACACACATACACACACTGACTGACACACACAGTGATTGACACACACACAGTGACTGACATACACTGACATTAACACATACACTGACTGACACACACACACACACACACACACATACACTGACACACACACACACACACACACTGACACACATGTAACCCTGCTTCCCCCTTCCCCCAGACTCTACGGTGGTGTCTAGGGTGCATGAGGGCAGATTACATATGGTGTGGTGCATACCTGTGGGGAACAGGAGGGCCTGAGCTTCTCGCGATGTTATTGGGGAGCCAGGACTGGGCTTCTGGGGTGGTAGCCTCCATGATCTCTTAGTGGTGCAGCGCCTCCATCTTCTATACTCCCAGGAATATGGGACAGGACCTGTATAGAAGAACCCCTTGGGTCCCAGGGTAATAGCTTCCAATTCACACACAGTCTTTGGTAACAAAGAATAGTCTCTTTTATTGGCAGATCAGCAACTCCCAACAGTAATGGCGTCCAGCAGCCGCAACAACAACAGCCAAGCTGTACTTATTACTCCGCTCTCCTCACACACAGATATCTCCTCCTCTCCTTCCCTCCAAGTCTCTCCTCCGACAGGATGGTCTGGGCTGAGGCTTCAATACCCCGCGGCCCACCCCCGAGGTTATCCTCGCGGTGGGGCTTGAATTCTCCCCATCATCCCAGGCAGAGGGGTGAGGGGCATTGGTCCACCAGATCTATAACTCTATCAGCTCTACTAAAGGTGCTGAGTCTCTCCGCTCCTCTCTCTGCTCCTGCACGGCTGCGCAGGTGTGACCGCGGTCTCCTCCAACTCCTCTCGGCATACTACTCCGAACAGTAGACCTTGGTCCGAAGGTATTTCTGGACTGCCTCCCTGAGCCAACTGTCTCGGTTCTCTTCAATTTCCCTCATGATGGGCTCAGGCACATAGGGATACTCATACCCGTGTGAGTGCCGGTATCTAGCGACTATGGCCCGGTCAGCTCGACTTAGCTTGGTGAGTTTGCGGTGCCCTGCCCTGCTCGGCAGTACCCAAAATACAGGCTCCTTTGGAGCTACCTCATCGTACAGAATACTGGGGCCTCGAGGTACAATCAGTTTCTGTTCTATCTCCCTAAACCGGTGATCTAACTCATCCTCCACCTCCTGCGGAGTGAAAGAACCAGCCGCCCACCAATGGTCTATTACATCATTCTTAAGTAATAAGAACTGTGTACGGTCCATCCCCTCGTGGTATCCGGTGAACAAAGGTGCCCACCATTTGTCGCGGTGTTCGTACTCTGCGGAATGACTAGTGCGTTCTACATCAGACTCTACCTGTGATGAAACACCGGACGTGCCCGCATCAGTAGATCGCGAGCAATCTCTCCTTCCCTTGGCATTATAATACGTAGTGGGGTTCATTTTGTGCACCACTTTGCTGGTAGACCCAGCCTCTACTGGAGTGTGAGACCCACGGGCCCTCCCTCTAGCTGCAGGAGAAAACGGCACAGGGTTAGGTACAGGTATAACACTCGAATACTGTATCTCCCCATCAGACCCTTCATCACTCAACTCCCAATCCCGCAAGTCCTTGGAGTATTTGGGGTATTTACATAACTTATCCCTGGTAGGTCCCGGTGGCACCACTCGTGACGGGGCAGGGGCAGTGGCCGGGGCAGTGAAGCTATGGGCCGGGGCTGGGGGAACGTCCAGGGAATTTTCCAGCAAGCGGGTGACACCACGCTCAATGAACCTTTTCTTAGAGGCACTCCCCACCATACTTCTGGCTTCTCGGGAGGGGCCTCGACTCTGTAGGGTAGCCAGGGCAATGGCTGAGTCTATGCTTCGAGAGGAGATCACTCCTCCAGGCCTTCCCTTTCCGGTGGAACCGGAAAGATATCATCAGGATCGCCCGCAGAATCTCCACCCGTTCCGTGGTCAAGCACCTGAAGTGCGTCGAGGACCTGCAGGGGCGGTGGAGGAGCATCCGGTACACGATCGAACAAGTAGGCCTCAAGCCTCTCTTTCTTTTTCGCCGGGGTTGCGGTCTGTGCCTGGCGGGAGTAAGGGGGTGGTGGAGTCTCCTTACCACTCCGCTGCTTTTTGATGACATCGGGCTCCTCTAGGATCGTCTCGGTCTCCGTCGCACTGGGAGTCACCACTGCGGTGGGACTCTTACAGGCCTCCAGCCGCACCAGTGCTCGCCGTCGGATGGTTTCCGGACTTGTCTGCTCTCTCTTGATGCTTTTTGGGTGGTTCGCCGGTAGGTGCATCGCCACCGATGTCACGCCAACCTCTTCTTCTGAGGAAATCACGATCGGTTCCTCCGCTAGGGAGTCACCTGGTTCTTCGGCGATACAACCAGTGGGTATAGGTACAAAGTAGTCTCGCTCTGGTACCTCCACTGCGGTCGCGCTCTTCTCTCTTGCCAGCTCGCTCAGTTCAATAGCGGGCTGACCCTTGGTTCCTCCCGCTTGGGTATAACGGGGAACCAGGGCAGTCTTTTCTTTGCCTTCTGCCACCTCCGTCAATGTTCCCGGAGAGGCACCCCGTGGGGTTCCGAACAAAGGCCACGGCTCGTTCGGCCAAAGGTAAAACGTGCCACATTGAGGGCATCAGGCCTTGGTGCTTGGTACCGTGCCCGGTATCCCGCAGTGAACGCACAAACACCGGATGTATTCGTGGTCAGCTACCTCCACTACCAGTAGGCCTTCTGGTAATTGGTAAATGGAAGTATTCATCTCAGACATGGTTCGCTCAGGGTTGGAACAGCTCAGTGTTTCAGCTCCTTGCTCCTCGAATGCCAGACAAAAGTGAAGCTCTTCGCTCAGGCTTCCGGTCGCTCCCTTCGCTGGGGAGGACTCTCCTGATTGGCTCTCCTTGGGCCCCCTCCCTCTGGTGGAATCCAGAGGCGGGATCATTTCTTCTTCAGTGTGACGTGGCCTGGCTATCTCACCAGTCACGACACAGGTGGGTGGGCCTTCGGCTTTCGCGCCGCTCCGCTCCCCTTGCAAAGAATCCGGGTTTGGCGCCAGATTATTACACATTTCCCGCCATATTCTCCTTATAGTCTCTGTGCACGACGCACGTGCTTGCTCCAGGCTTGGCGGGAACCGCCATTTTAGATCACTGTTCTTGCTCCGCGGAGCACATGTAGGGATGGACGCCATCTTGGATGAGTCCTCCAAACGTCCATGTGCCCTATCCTCAGTGTCTAACGGGTATCTCGTACCTAAACACTGACTGACTGCCAACTGTGTGCTCTGCATTCTGTTTCTCACTAACTTGAGGTGGCTTGTACCCCAGGCTCAGCGGAACTCCTCTCCTCCATGCACTGTACTCGATGTCTACCATGCAGGTGTTCTGTGGTGCGTGTGTGCGGGTGACAGCTATGGTACCTCTTTTCTAGGTACGGGCGTCTCATGCTTTTGGCCACTCATAGCGCGGGCCCTGGGCCATGGTCCCTGGACTGGTTAACAGGCTGACCCCCCCAGTTGCCTCACGCTACCTGCCTCAAGGGACTCGGTCAGCTCTAACTATTCACCCTTCCTACGCCACCTCCTATGGGCGCCCAAGGCGTACTGTGCGAGAGTCTGCGCTCTCCTGACTACCCTCGGCATATGCAATTGCGCCCATCCTTCTCCAACACTTGCACGGCGAGTGCATCTCACTCTGTCCGTTCCGCCTTGCTATAAGCCGGTCCTGTTCTGACATATCTCTCAGCAGAGCCTCCAAATGTAACCCTGCTTCCCCCCTTCCCCCAGACTCTACGGTGGTGTCTAGGGTGCATGAGGGCATATTACATACGGTGTGGTGCATACCTGTGAGGAACAGGAGGGCCTGAGCTTCCTGCGATGTTATTGGGGAGCCAGGACCGGGCTTCTGGGGTGGTAGCCTCCATGATCTCTTAGTGGTGCAGCGCCTCCATCTTCTATACTCCCAGGAATATGGGACAGGACCTGTATAGAAGAACCCCTTGGGTCCCAGGGTAATAGCTTCCAATTCACACACAGTCTTTGGTAACAAAGAATAGTCTCTTTTATTGGCAGATCAGCAACTCCCAACAGTAGTGGCGTCCAGCAGCCGCAACAACAACAGCCAAGCTGTACTTATTACTCCGCTCTCCTCACACACAGATATCTGCTCCTCTCCTTCCCTCCAAGTCTCTCCTCCGACAGGATGGTCTGGGCTGAGGCTTCAATACCCCGCGGCCCACCCTCGAGGTTATCCTCGCGGTGGGGCTTGAATTCTCCCCATTACCCCAGGTATAGGGGTGAGGGGCATTGGTCCACCAGATTTATAACTCTATCAGCTCTACTAAAGGTGCTGAGTCTCTCCGCTCCTCTCTCTGCTCCTGCACGGCTGCGCAGGTGAGACCGCGGTCTCCTCCAACTCCTCTCGGCATACTACTCCGAACAGACTAACTCGGAAGACTAACTCTAACTCACAGGAGTTGGCTGCTAAATATAGAGCTAGCCCCACCTCTCGTGATGTCAGCAGAACCTCCCCTCTTGCTCATGCCTGCAGCAGAGTCCAGGCCTGCCTCTACCACTCAGGGCAGGGCTATGAAGGGGGAAAACCCATGATGATTACTGGTGCCTGATCTTAACAGGACTTACCACAGTGGAAGGGAGATAGGTATAGCCTGTGCTGTTTACAGGGGGCTAAACACACACACACTGACTGACACACATATACACTGACTGACACACATACCTCCGCAGGGGGGCTGGCTGCCGCAGGACACAGCCCGCAGCTCTGCCGGGGGGAGACTCAGACAGAGCACCCTGTGTCCGCAGCTCCGCCGGGGTGGAGGGAGTCAGGAGAGAGAGGGGCAGGACACAGAGAGAGACATACACACCACACACAGAGAAACACACACACACACACACACACATACACTGACTGACACACACCCAAGGAATTCAGTTACTATAAATATAGACGTGCAAATAGCTAAAACACGCTGTCAAACTTCTTTGTGTTTTGGAACTGAAATTGTGTTTTGATTTTTAATTAAAAACATCACCATCACAAATACAATTTCTGTGACAAAAGACAAAGAAGTTTCACTTACTATGCGCGTGCACAGCACACACAGCTTTTTTTTTATAAGTAGTGGGGGGGTCTTGTTTATATGTATTGGAGGAGTGGGGGTCTTTTTTTATATGTATTGGGGTGGGGGTGGGGTTCTTTTTAAATATTAATTGGGGGTGTATTTTTTAATATGCATTGTGGGTTTGGGAGTATATCTTTTAATATGCATTGGCGGTGGGGTGTATTTTTTAATATGAATTGGGGGGTGAGGGTGTATTTTTTAATATGTGGTGGGGGTGTATTTTTTAATATGCATTGGGGGATGGTGTGTGTATATTTTAATATGTGTGGAGGTTGGGTTCATTCACTGGGGGGTGGGCGGTTTGCTCGGCGGCGGCTCGCAGCAGGGGCGGGCGGGAGGGATGTGTGGCGGCTCGCTCCGGTCCCCACCTTCACAGCTCCGGTCCCTCCCCGGTCACAGCTCCGGTCTCCCCTGAGTCCCCTGGAGTACCCCTCACACGGCGGGCGGGAAGGTTGCTCGGCAGCGGGTCACTGTGGGGGCGGACGGGAGGGTTGCTCGGCAGCGGGTCACTGTGGGGGCGACGGGAGGGACGTGATGTCACCCGCCTCGGTGACAGCCAATGAGAGTCAAGGCCTTCCCCGTAGCCAGCCAATGAGAGCCAAGCCCCGCCCCGCAGTAAGCCAATGGGAGCGCGCACAAACCCAGAGACAAACAGATTTTGTGTTTTATATATATATAGATTGGGGGGTTGGGTTGTATTATTTAATATGCATTGGGGAGCTGGGGATGTATATTTTAATATGCATTGGGTGGTGGGGGGTGTATTTTTAAATATGTGGTGGGGGGTGTATTTTTTTATATGCATTGGGGGCTGGGGGTGTATTTTTTAATATGCGATGGCGTTGTATTTTTTAATATGCATTGGGGGGCCGGGGTGTTTATATTTTAATATGTGTGGGGGGTGGGTGTATTTTTATTATGTAAGGTGGGGGTGAGTGAGAGGAGAGGGGGTGGAGGGATGGAGTGAGGAAAAGAGGGAGTAAGAGTGAGACACAGGGGAGATAAATACATGCGAGGCGGGAGGGGGTGAGAGGGGGTGAGTGAGGAAGAGGGAGTGAGATGGAGGGGAGAGAAATACATGGGAAGAGGGTTGGAAATAGAGGTGTCTTGTGAGGTGTTAAAAGGGGGGGACTCGCAATACCGGTGACAGGTGAGGGGGCCGGACTTAACTCTAATCCTGGGGCCTGGGAAATCTGTCAGCGTCCCTGATAATATCCCCATATTTGTGTTGTAAAGCTGTCTGTGCAGTTACATCTATTTAATCATGTACAGTATGAAAGTACTTGCCAGTGTTGTGGCACAGAGATCTCCTTTTTCCGATACTGCTTTGTCTGTCTTCTGTTTTTTGCCAAACCTTGCATATTGGAGATAACGTAATTAAGTGGAAACTGCTTTGTACATCAGAAGCAATCTTATTGTGGCCAAGCTCTACATCGTATAATTGAAATGTTGTTTTTTTAAATGGTTCTAAATGTTGCCCATTTATAGTGTCATAACAGCAATAATTAGCAGTATTTCTGCCACAGTGGGTATTTTCCCAAATGGTGTTTAGAGAGCACTACACATCATTGAGACAAGAAATGGCACAGCTGTTATAAATTTCGGATATGTTCCTTCTTGGGTCTTCTTTATTTAAGAAGAAACCACAGCTGGATGGGCTGGTAAACATTGCCGGCTCATGGAGTTGTGTCATGTTTTCTCGGCTTATTTAACAAATGTTTGTGTGAATCTATTGGTACATTTGCAGTCCCCAAAACTTACTTACTTTATTTTCACCAACAATATGTCAAACTTGCTGTGAAAGCTTTGAAATGTTATGAATGTCACCAAAATATTGTTTAGGGCAAAATTGATTCCCTGAATTTTTTTTTTTGTCTTAAAACAGGAAAGGTGTCTTATGGAATAGAGCTGCTTAGAAACTATAGGCCATTTTCACGTAGTACATCACGTAGTACAGTACATTATTGGTGATCCATATTTAAGTATTAAATAAGAAACTCTGGTTTCCAATTATTTTATTGGACAGGCACATTGAGACAAAATAGTTTATTTTAGTATTATCCATATAATTTTACAATTACCATCTGTGGCCCAGATTCACTAGGCTCCATTAGCCAATTTAATATGATGTTAACCTAAGTTAATGACTGTTAATCATAACATAGTATTCACTACAGCAAATAGCATGATGTCAATCAAGATCTAACTATCGTTAAAGCATGGTGTTATGAATAAGAGCTGTAATTTTAAGACAACAGATAACACATAAGATATGTAAATGAGACCATTATATATTCATCCCATATTCACTAAACTCTGCTAAGGTCAACATGGAGTGAGAGACAAAGTCTAAATTGATTAGCTTATGCTGCATAAGGGGAGTGTAACAGGGACTTGTCACTGTTTGAGAGAAACTGACCCTAAATCCAGCAGTGTGCTGGTTAATTGCACACAGGCAATCAACCTGTCACAGGGGAGGCTCCTGGAGCGGGTAGGACCTCAGTGGCCGGAACAGCAGGGAGCGTAGATTGTTGGGGTAATGGGCTGAGGTCGGTGGCAGGCGGCAAGCAGGATCGTTGGGTTCACAGACAGGGTTCGGTGGCAGGGAGCAAGCAGGATTGTCGGGGTCCAGGCAGGGATCGGTGGCATGAGGCAAGCAAGGATCGTCGGGGTCCAGGCAGGGGTCGGCAACAGCAAGGCAGAAGCAGGGCAGGGGTGCAGAAACTGAGACTATTGACTAAAAAGCAGGAAACAAATGGGGACAAGCCAGAACACTAGCAAGGGCCCTTAATATGAATCAGGACTCCACAAAGAACAGAAGCAGAAGTATTGTTTTTATATCGTTTTTTTTAGTATCGTTTTGTAGCTATGCTTTGATCCATTAAATATTTTTATCTTTGGGACACACTCTCTTGCAGTTCTTTTTTCCACTGTTCTCAGTGTTGCTCCAACTTTCCGTTGCTTGCCTGTTTTGGGAATAAGGAGTCAGGACACAAAACAAAAGGCAAGGGAGGAACAGGAAACAGGAAACTATAAGGACACAGGACAGGAGCACCAAAAGGAGACAGACAGACAGAGGAATACCAGAGCAGACAGAAAACAGCAGCACACCTGGTGGACAGAGAAAGGAACTGGGAGAGAGGGAGATCTAGGAAAATAATATGTCAGGGCTATTTCCTGACAACGAGACACCACCTGGCTGATTAGGACTCTGAGAAAAAGCCTGATGTGAGAAACAGGAGAGAAAGTTCTTAGCTGACATTTGGGCTGACATAAGGAGAAAGAGGACAGACCAGAAATGTCCTTAGCCCAAAACTAGGCTTATCTGAGGAAAAGATGATGCCTTGATGCACACAGAAGAACTGTATGCTGACAGTAAGACAAGGGGACAAGACTTCTATACCTGGACACAGAGAGTGCCATAGCACACAAGGATGCTGGCCCAGGAGAACAGAGAGGCCTTCCCCTACAGCTACAATAACATAAACAGATGAGACTTTCTTGTTGGACTGTTATATATATATATATATATATATATATATACATTTATATATATATATATTTATATATATATATATATTTATATATATATATATATTTATATATATATATATATATATATATATATATATATATATATATATATATATATATATATGTATATATGTTTGGGGTTGTAATCAACTTAGCTACCCACCCAGTTAGAGAGGGCTAGAGTAAAGGTTTAGATATTCTCCAAAGCGGAGTAGGCCTTTATTTTGTTTATTTTTAATGTTCATTTCATTTTGTCTACTGTGAGGTTTGGTGCGTAGCAGGGAGGTCTGGGTTGAACGATTTATTTCGTTCCCTCCGTGTGGGCACCATTACACCACAGTGGCTCAGTATTTTTACATTTATATACCAAATCATTTGTTCATTCTTAACTTGGCCTTAATCTACATCATTTATATGGGTACCATTGACTTTGCTTGCGTGACCACCATTGGTCCAGTATACTTTATTGTTCACACATTTTTTATTACATTTATATCTTTATTTTTATTTGCCACTTTTATGTACTTTTTTTTTTTTCATTTTTATTTATATTTTCACCTTTATTCATACATTTTTTTATTTCTCATTCATACACCTCTTTTTCTTCCCCTGTCTCCTTTCCCTCTTTAATATATATTTTTTATATATATTTTTTTTTTATATATATATTTTTATATTATATTTATTATACATTTTCAGCTTTTTTGTTAGCTCCTTTGTCTTATTTTTTGCACCTGGGTCCCTCTGAGTATCTATAATACCTATTTTATCTCCTTCTACATTTAGTGGTTATTCAGCTATCTCTTTATACTTAGGGTATTGTTTACCATGTATTGACATCTGTTTCTTGTATTATATGTATTATATATATGTTACTATGCAAGTTATCTACCAATGACATTCTACTTAATCTTTTTGGTTAACCTTTTTGGCTAACTTGTGTGCTTAATTTTTGTTTTACAATTGTGATATATAATTAATGCACTAGTTGAAGCGCTTAATACTATATGCAATAATATATTTGGTCCTTAGGATTAAAATTGTGAATCCGTATCTATGTGTGCTTTGGCATATATGGGGGTTAATCCAACCTTATTACTCATCATGTGTATCTCATTACTAATCCTCTGACTTCTATGCTCTGATTGGTCTTATGTACTATATAACTGTGTCTAATGCCTATGCTATTACTCCTGATGAAGTCTCATTCGAGACGAAACGCGTAGAGATTGCTGTGGAGCCTACTGTCCAGTTTGTATATTTTATACTGACACTCATTTGCATATATTGCACTTTTGCTGCGTTGCTAGCATTTTGCTACCAGCCATTCAGACATTTAAGTTCCTGTTTACATTGTGAACTCTCTCCGGCTGAAACCTCTCTGACATCATCGAGCTCACGCGAGATTTGATTCAGTCTATGCTCTGTGTAGCGCCGGAGCAAGGGGAAGGCGGCGTCCCTCGTGGCTTTCGGTCCCTGCTGGGACATAGAGGGGCTATTGTGGCAAGACACACCGCGAACATCACACCGAAGTCCTCCTCTTTGGGTTCCTGCGTCTGAACGGGCTGAGTTGTACTCAAAAATGCATTTTATTCAGCTCTGTTTGTGAGTGTGTATTTTTATCCCTTATTCCATAAATTTATTGTTATACAATTTTACGCTATGAGTGCGCCTGTTTTTTCTGTGTTTTTGTAGATATCCTCAAGGAAGTGGTGATCCCTTCATTCGGGCTGCAGAGACTCTTTTGGATAGCAATTGGAATATCTTGGGATTTGTATATATTTTTTTATATATATCTTTCTGGACATTTTCTTTTTTTATGTATTTTTTATGCATTTTATTAGTTTAATACATTAATTTTTATTCTATCCACTGTGCTTAGCATAGGTTTTTTATTCTTATCTGTATTATTTTTACTTTTATTTTTACAATCACCTTTTATTTTTATAGAGATATTATATAGTGATAGGCTGGCGCTAATATTTTTTCTCTTGATATATATATATATATATATGTTTGGGGTGGTAATCAACTTAGCTACCCACCCAGTTAGAGAGGGCTGGAGTAAAGGTTTAGATATTCTCCAAAGCGGAGTAGGCCTTTATTTTGTTTATTTTTAATGTTTGCCTTGTTAAAAGAACAAGCACAATAAAGCCGGGATTTAATTTCACCCTAATCGGTCTCCATTAAATATATCTCTGCACACATCTCTTACAAGGCGATTCACAGGTGTCTCCCCCACAGATGATACAGTTGGTTAAACTATATGGAGGCCCTCAGTGCATTCTTTCTCGCTCTAACCATTTCCCTCTTCTGCTATCCCTGTTTTTAAATATTCCCTATGTAAATCAATAACTTAGATTGTATGCTCTTTTGGTCAGGGACTCAGTTTCCTAATGTTACTTTTATATCTGAAGCACTTATTCCCTTTGTGTTACGGTATATTATTATCACGTGCTTTACTGTGGTGAAGCGCTATGCACATAGATGATCGATGCCACTATATAAATAAAGATATACAGTACATACAGTACAATATCAGGTATTTGTGATTTTTCCATAAGGGGACAATGTCAAATTTGGGATCACCACAATCAGCATACAAATGTAGCAAGATTGACTGTTTTCGGTACCGGGGCCACTGTTCCAGTGCTGGAGGATTATCGCTTTGGGGGTCCAATCTGCAAGCATGGACCCCCCCACAGCAGCACTACCTCTGGAGCCGTATCTTCAAGCCTTTTCAGCCGCAGCTCCGGAGACAGTAAGTCTCACTACATCTGTAGCACAGCTGTCAACTTTATTTTCAGTTGTGTAATTGAGTAATATGATTGTGGATTATCAAAACAAATACAATTTGTTCCCCGTGTGTGCTGCTTAATTTAATGTAGCAGAGTTTAGTAAACTTTAGTGCAGTCCCTATAACAAAGTAAAAAACTGTTTCATTTTCAAATACAGTTAGTTGCCTAAAAGTAACTTACAGATGTAGCAAGGGTTATTGCTCCCACTGGCGCATTATGGTGGCATATATTGTGATATATTGTGCAATCACTGCCATTGAATCCTATGGAAAATCTGTTTATTCTGCATAAAAAGTAGGTAAAACCCGTGGCTATTTCTACTGAACAAACCAATACAAGGGATGTCCAGAGCCGGCAATAAATTGATTATGCACTTTGCAACTGCCATGAGGTGCAAGACCGCAGCATTGTGGAACCAGAGCACAATTCCATCCATTGTAAAACATCGGAACTGAATTTGGTTTGTATGCCAGATGGAAAAGTTGACAAGTTTGGTCAACGACACTGGCCCAAATTTCCAAAAGGTCTGGCTACCGTGGTTATTTATAAGGGACCATTTTCTCTCTATCCCCTCTTTAGATTTTTGTTCATATACTGTACATCTCTAACACATCAATTTACTGTTTACATTTGTTTCACTCATATTAGTTGGTCTTCTGTTGTACTTCTTGGCAGAGAAGATAATAAAATTTACTTAAGCATAGAAAATATTAAGACAGTTAAGGAGTTAACAATATATTAAACTCAATACAAAATAAAACTTAGACATACATACAAAAAAATAAAAATAAATAGTAAGATGTAACTGGAATGATGGGATATATTAATACAGCCAAATGTATGGGTCACTAATGCTACAGGATCAAATAGTAAAGGACAATCGGTCATGATGATGTAACTTCCAGTTAGGGGTCAATGACTTCTATAATTCAACCTCATTCAGCATTATAACATCACAAATGCTGTTATTCATAATCATATTCTGTAGAGGCAGGTGTATATATATATATATATATATATATATATATATATATATATATATATATATATATATATATATATATATATATATCACTGTATATATAGGCAACAAATATATATATTGTTATATATACTGTATAATAGTTCTTAATTTGTAAATGCAATGCCATTTTTGAGATGGCCAAAACAGTAGTGCATAATTTAGGAGCCTCGCTGACACATAACACATCGCTGTCAGTCATAGACCTACAGAATAACTGGTGAATTTTAATTTTTGATCCTATTGCTGCAGCTCATACATAATCTACTATCTGTTAAGAAATATCTTGCCAATGGATTTCCTGAGCTTGGACTCATTATTAAGCAGAGATAGCCAGAGGCTATACCTGAGGGACTTCCACGTTCCAAACATAAGGGCCAGCGGACCTGGAAATTGGGTTGCTATGCTTTGGTTCACTGGCCCTCATGTTTATGTAAACACTATTTTTGGGTGTCATATTCTGGATATGTAGTATTTGTTGTGTCTCGGCTTTATTGTCGATGTAAGCAATTGTATATTTACCTATTTATATGTATACATTTTTCTATTCACTAGAAATGACTAATACAACATTATTTACTGCAATTTAAAGATATATAGTTATATTACCAGATGCCTTTTGTTATTTTGGTGTATCTAAGGGTGCGAGTAATAACAATTCCTACATCCCTTAAATGACTGCACCTACAAAGCATTGAAATCAATATTGTTGTACTAAACTGTTGACTAGAACATGAATCATAGTGAAATCCTTGCTTGAAACCATTTTAACTGAAGTGCGGCATTATCTTTCCATGTTTGTATTGTTAAATACAAATTATATGTTAAAAATCACAACAGCTCCATTGTGAGAAACTAAAAAATAGGACAAATATACAAAGACCATTTTAAATTGTAGCTTTGTAGACCACCCTTTCTAGATTGTGTAGTTTATTTGAATACAATTATTCCAGAAGGACACAGCATTACTTGGCCATTAATACCTACCTGGTAATTACAGGGATTATTATACTTTTACTACTGAGGGGAATATTACTATTACAGGATAGTTTTTTCTATTACTATATTTTGTGTGTTTTGCTCCACAAACGGACAGTGCCCATTACCAACAAAGGCCTCGGGCCCTCCCCTCTCCATCGCACCCGACCCCACCAAACGGACAGTCACGTGCTTCTCCCCCTGCTCCACAAAACGTCTGGCGCAGATCCCCACCTCACCAGCAGCCCACCGCAGGCCCCACTTTTCCACCAACATCCCAGCAGTGAATACCCTTGTTGACATGCAGCAACAAGTCAAGCCCCCCCCCCCGCTCAAAGTAAAAATAAGTGAGTAATGCATTTAAAATGTATTGAGGTCATCAAATTGCCAGGCATTACTGGGAGAGCAATGCTTATGTAGCCAGGTCCCCTTTACCTCCCCGGTTCACCTGTGATAAGGCAGAGAGGCAGGAAGGCTCTCTAGAGGTCGCGCAGGCGCAGTTAAGCATAGCGGCGACCATTACAGCTTTGCACAGGCGCAGTAAGGATAGCGCACGCGATCCCAATGCTACAGAGGTCCTGAGTGGACTACAATTCCCAGCAGCCTCTGGGGATTGCCCTTTCACCCACATCACGTGCAGCCAGCCAGCAAATAGGGTTTTGCAGCTTCTCCTGTGGAGGAAGGCTACAATGTTGCAGGGACCACGTTTGTCAGTAGGAGCTGGGAGCAGGAAGGGGGAGGAAGTGTGTAAGGAGCAAGGCTCTTACACTAAGCCAGGTTACTCCCAGGTCCCAGGTAGGTCCCACTTCCCACTAGGTTAGTGGCTAAGTTCTTAGGGAAGGCCCCTTCGATAGGGACCCTGCCCTTAGGTGTGTGTAAGTCTAGTCAGTGGCACAGCTGCCGTGCTGTGTGCTCTGACTAGAAGATACAGTGTGGCTTTGAAGTGCAGCCACAGCAGTTATTTGGCTGTGTCAGTGAGAGGCCCCTCATAGGAAGAAGGGGGGTTGATTTCTAGTTGTTCAGTGTGTGTTATATCACAAGTGCCAGTTGCATGTGGTGAGCTGCCAGAGTCTGGGATCAGACAGAAGCTACAGGGAGAGTTCTTCTGCGTGCAAAGACTAGGGTAGAGGTATACCCCAGGGCCCAGTTAGTCCCCTATGACATCAGAGGAAGCTGTATGGTATAGGGTCGGCCTTAGGACAGGGACTCCTTCACCATATTTAGAGAGCAAGAGGAATTCTGTCTGACAGTACCTGACTGTCAGTACAGCGTGTACCAGAGACTGTGATAAAGGATCATCCCAGCTGGAGATTCCCTTCCCTGTGGAGTCAGCGTGTGCATCCATTCCTGCAGAGAGCAGCGCAGCACGCCGTGGGATCACTGTGCAGTGTTGCTGAGTTCCAAGGATTTTCCTGACCAGGACTGGTCAGGGAGGTAGTATACATTAAGTGCACCACCGGGCCCCCACACAGGGAAGCGCTATCCCTCACACTCACACTTTCTTTACTGTTGTGGACACTCAAGAGACTGAGGGGAATGTGATGATGGACATGTGGGTGAGGGGATGGTATGCTTTCAGAGTGATGCACTGTTATTGATATATTGTTTTGATGTTATGCAAAGAGAGTGTTATTGAAGTTACAGGTCATGTTCAGTAAATACTGTTTATTCACACGGTATGTATTTACTGTATGTGGGTTCTGGTGAGGGCACACTCCCACCCCGTTGGGATCCCTCATCAATGGAGGCGCTGCACCGAGTGTAAGTACATACCCCAGGTTCCCCGTGGCGGAAGCTCAGCTCTCCTGGTTGCCAAACAGGTACCGCACCACACTGAGAAGTAGTCAGATAAACCTACCCACCCCAATCTCACTTAGGGTGGGGGTAAGAGGGCTACACTTAGAAAACTGACCATCCGTTTTCGGACCCGAATGCATTATGGCTGCTTTAGCCTATAATTGTAAAAGAATTCTGCTGGGACAGGTTTACTAGCAAAGCATGTAGTCATGTACTTTATGTTTTGAACTCAGCCTGTTACCATTCCCCAAGTAGCAAGCAAGCACTGGAGGCACTAAAGGAGTCTATACTGGCACCTTGATACATCGGTGTACTGTATGTTCAAACTGTCATTCTCACTGTAGCATCAATTTAGCTTAAAAAAAAGCAGTATCTCAGCTGGATACACAGCTCCCAACGTGTTTTTATATATTTACTGTGCAACTGTATGTTCCAATTAAGCTTGCTTTCCCTGAGTTCTTATTTAACTTGCCCATTACTTCAGACTGGGAAGACATAACTTTATAACTGTTTTCACTCTGTAATGCTCTGCTGGTCTCTCATCTTCAGAAGGGATACGAATTACACATAACATTGATTATTTGAAAGCGGCATTAGAGGATTATGTGGGTTTTGTACTGGACAAACTTGCAATCTCTCCATCTGGCTGGGTAACTCAGCAAGGAAACATTAAGCAGACAGAAGTTCTTAAGAATATAAAAGGGTTTCTCAAAAGATATTTCTCAAGGCATTGAAATTGGCTCCCAGAGCACTGAGAAAACAGTGTTTTGGGCTTTGGTTCATATTCATTTTTAGTTATATCGGGGTTGTTCTGCAAACACAGGCTTTGAAAGTTAGCAATTTCATTTACTGGTTACTGGAAATACTTTTTTTAAAGGTGTAATCCATTAGATATATTTTCAAAAGATAAAATTATAATGGGGTCTTGGAAAAACGTTTAGAATACAGTACTATGTTTTTCTGAAAGGATCCTTAAGGTCCAGATCTACATAGCTCTGCTAACTCACTTACTGTAGTGTTAACCTACTGTAACTTAACGTCACGTTAAGACTAACAATGCATATTCAAAGGACAATGACATACTGTAATATTAAGCAATGTTTTCTCTTGTAAATTGCATTGTATGTATGGATGTATGCATGTCTTTATTTATATAGCGCCATTAATGTACACAGCGCCTCACAGCAGTAATATACGTGACAATCATATAAATAATATATATAACACATAAAGGGAAGAAGTGCTTCAGACATAAAAGTAACATTTAGGAAAAGGAGTCCCTGCTTCGAAGAGCTTACAATCTAATTTGCGTTTACTATAACAGATGTTACTGATAATCACATGCTAATGAAACGCAAATTAGGCATTATCATAAGATCATCAATTCACCAAAGTCTGTTAAGATTAAACTGCATAAGAGGGGAGGAGAAGACCTCAAAGGGAGGGAGGGGAGGTGGATATTTGGTATCAGTAACCAATATAGTAATTAATGTATGGACAATGCCTATCACACAGACAGGTTGAGAAGCTATTCCTAAACAACAGTGCCGGATAAAAAATAAGCTTATTTATTAACCCTTGTGTAGTACGTTTAACGCTAGGACCTAACATTATATTATTTAAGTCCTAGCTAAACTTGGTGTTACTCCCATCACATAGCTAAACTTAGCGTTACTCCATCTCCCATCTACACCCTGAAATAAGGCTTTGCAGTGTCTGGATTGGTAGAACACCAGAGTTAGGCATGATTTAATGATAGCATTACTTCCTAGCATTATCTCAATCTCCTCTCTCTCTACATATTTGGCATCTGAATCATGAACTTAGGGGCCTATTAAAGCTTCGACAAGACCACTGCCATATCGATCGGTTTGGCATGTTACCTCATTGTATGAAAATGTTTAAATATGGCATTCAGTAAGATTTATCGCTTGGTAGATACCGTTTGGTACAACAATGACATACCGATCGACTTAACAGTTTGTTTTTCAGAGATCTTACAGTGCGATATCCCTCCAGTCTATGAGATGCGCCGAGAGAGCTGCGTCTCCCTGCACAGCTCTTACAGGCGATCGCCCTGTTTTTATTTTAATTTAAATGACCTATTATTGAAGCAGTGGGTCTCTGGAGCTGTACTGCAATAATTTCAGGTCCGGGGACCCCCTGATTTCCAAGGTGCAGGCCTCCGTATTGGGTGCCGGTATCTCCTGCATGTTTAAATGCCTCGGTCACGTGAAGGGAGAATTAAACTTGCAGAAGATAGCGGCATCCCATACTGTAATGTGGGAAGCAGGGGGTCCCTGGCCCCGAAATTAATGCGGTTCAAGTCCAAATACCTCCAGCTTCAATAATATGTCATTTAAATTAAAATAAAAGCAGGGTGACATTACCAAAGTGGCTAACCGCTAAGGTACTGAAGGGGTTAACCGGTGCTACCCACTTTGTTGGTGGTAGAGGGCGTGGGTGAAGGTTATAGTTGCCCAAGGGTGGGTGGTTAGGCCTACCGGGAGGAATTAACCCCTCCCTTACCTTAGCGGTTACAACCACTAAGGTAATGAAGGGGTTAACCCCCACTGCGTGGCCTAACCACCGACCTTGGGTAAAGTACCCCCTTCACCCTCCCATCTACCACCAACACCCCCACACTGGAATGGGAAAAAGTGCTATTAGCCAAATTTGGATAATAGCGCTTTTGCCCATGCAAATAAACAAGACAGTAACATTAATATAAAATGTTAAAAAAACATTATTTCAAATTTTTTTTTACTAGCTATTTAACCCAGTGATTGTCACTGTGGTTATTTATGCCTTCAACGTGGGCACAAGTAGCCACATTGACAACCAATGGCCTCCCTACTACCCACCCCATCTATAATAGATAATCCCTATTTAATAAGCACTCTTCCTCCACAAATTTTAATTAATTTTAATAATTGTAAACCAAGAGAGAAACAAAGAAAATTAAAACCTATATGATGCTAATTAGCTAGACAGTCACTGATCCACATAGAGAGCATAATAAGTGTAAGTTAAACAATCTCTCAAAGTTTGCCCTATGGTAGTCACACTGTAACACTGAATCAATCAATCTAGTTGATATCATGCATAATTATAGAGTGATATATCCTTAGCAAGTTTAGGCACTTATAAGTAGCCCACTTGACTGTACGGAGTTCATAGTCTATCCAGTGAGTTCCAAATTATCAAAGCCTGGAAAGTTTACAGCAACCTGTTTGATCAACTTTGCAGTTAGCTAAACGAAGTTGTGGGCCCCAGGAGGCATCCACTAGCATTAGCTAGTACCAGAGGGATGATCAATCTAAAGGCAGTGCTCCGGTGCTTGTGTATACAGCTGTTACACACAAAGCTGCGACGAGCAGTCAGCTGATATACTCCTGTGAGAAGGGGTTCACTCCTTCATTACCTTTGCAGTTATAACCGCTAAGGTAAGGGAGGGGTTAACCCCGTCTTTACCATAGCGGTAAGGTAATGCCCCTTACCTGGGGCAACTACAAGCTTCACCCACCCCCTCTACCACCAACAACCACTGCTATTTAACCCCTTTATTATCTTAGTAGTTAGACTAGTAATCATAGAACGGTCAAAGATACCACAATGAATGCACTCGAATCAATAGGTAAGAAATTATGACTGAATTAAAATTCCGCATAGTGACGTCATGCCGTCAGGTCACCTACCTTTGGAGCTGTATCATTATATTGGATACTATAGTAGCATTTTCACATATATGAGATTTCTGTCTTTTCAGGGTACTTTACATTATTCAAACATTATCTTTTGATTAGGAATTGGTATGTTGCAAGGGATTGGTCATGGATACTATTACCATATTCCTCTGTACAATATTATTTTAATTTTATATTTTTTATTAAAGAGTAATTTTAATTCATTCATCGTTTCTTACCTATTGATTCGAGTGCAATCATTGGGGATATCTTTGTCTGTTCTATGATTGCTATCCTCATCCCTATTTGCACCTTATCACTATTTAAACTTCACATCACTTATATTTTGATTACTATCTCAACACTTAAGCTGATGCAGGAACTTCCCTCTCTTTCCCCTTCCCTATGGTTCTAGTTAGACTAGTAGTTAGGCTGTAAATGTATTTTGATTACATAAGATTGAAGCAGGCAGTCCCCGGAGCTGAAACCGATGCAAGTCAGCACCAGGAGACCCACGGCTTAAATTCTATGTACAAAGGAAAAAGGACTGTGTGGTGCTCTAAAACATGGACCCAGCAACTTCAAATTCTTGATTGCTATGCGTTGTATCCTAGAAGTATCCCATAATAATAATGGTGACCACCTATGACATAACACACCTCATTCCACTAGGTATCAATAAACTGGAAGAGTATCACCTCAGAATCGGTAAATACTCCCACTAGCTAGTGTCCAGCCAAAACATTGAATAGGAACATATGGTGCAAGATTGAGTGAAATAACTCACTTGTAGCAGGTGGTCCTCCAGGGATTAAATCTTCATAGGTGTGTGCATCCGGTACTCCACAGCAATAGACAGGTTTCCACGAAGGAGAGTTGGGGCACTACTACATAAAAATAAATTGCTAGAGAGTGTGTCCCAAAGATAAAGGTTTATTGGGTCAGAGCATGGTAACAAAGAAAAAAATGAGCCCTCAGGCCCCCACCGACATGTTTCGAGCTTCCGCTCTTTCTCAAGGTGTACAAAGATCTGATAACCCCTCTTACCTAATATAGTGTCTTTTTCCCGCCAATCGTCCCGCCAACCCGTCGCTCAGTCGCGTCACACGCGACGCGCTCTGGAGACATGGCGCGTCACGTGTGACTGCCATTTTTTTTTTAAAGTGTTGTTTTTTTACTTCAATAGTTAAATGTGTGTAATACCAACTTACCTACTGAAGATCAAAGCTGCAGGTCAATCCGTTCTCGTTTGATCGATCAGTGAAGATTGGTGACGTCATTACGAGTTGGTATCTGATAAACGCCCCCTTTTTCAGTGTGAGTGAAATGCTTATGAATATTCATGAGCTCTCCACTGACATGTGCAAGAGGGGAGGGCAGGGCTCACAAAGGGGTGTGCCAGGGCTTGTGACAGGACATGAAGGGGCTGTGCCTTAGCAAATGGTTGCTATAGGAACAAACATGCTTGTTAAAATAGAATACAAGAAAATTGGTCTTTCAAAGTTGTTTTTTTTAAAACAGAAAATGCTAAAAGTATTTTTTATTAATACAGAAGTGAATTATTAAAAAAAACCCACACATGTTGGATACTGCTTGAACTGCAGCTTTAATGTCACATTATTAGAAGATAACGCAATGCCATGTTACAAAAATGTGTGCTCCTGTTTTAGGAAACATTATCAGCCCTGATGTATCAGAAATGTGTATATCTAGCCCTAAGAATGACTACAACATAAAGACATAGGGTAGAATACAGATGCAGCGACCGTTATTGGAACAAATCACAGCGCAGTTTTCGTGTGCTCTGCTGTACTCCACGCGGCATTAACGCGGTCAATCGCCCCAGGCACACGTGTTTCTTGCGGTTGCTTTGTTTGAATTTCATGGATTCTGTTTCATATCCGTGGCAGAAATGAATGAATTATAATGTGTACAGTACTGTGCTACTGTGGTACTGTTCTACTGTGTCAATTTCAGTGTTTAACACTATTTAACACTAAAATGCCATTTTCTGCACTCGTGTCTTAAGGTGGAAAAGGGCAGGAAGGTTGGAAGAAATCACGCGCCATGACATGGGTATTCTGAGGTATGCAACGCGGGAAGTGTTCGAATAACGGCCGCTGCATCTGTAGATATACAGCATTCAGTTCAATTTCACTTACAGGTTTCTTTATTGATCTCCTCACATAAAAAGAAAAGAGTAATAACAATAAAAAAAAACGTAACCACAATAAAAATAAAAATAAAACAAACGTAACCACGTTAATGTATGAAAATTTCTGTTTTATTTTAAATGCATTTGTATCAGTTATATTAAGAATATAAAATATTAACAATAATAAGGTACAGTATTTGGCATAAAAAAAAAGAAAATCTTGAAAGTCGCCATTCTACCTACTGTACTGTAGGAGCAAAGTGACAGTGCACAATATAATAGATCCTGTCGGTGACTGGTGCCTCTTCAAAATAACAATAATATATATCCAATTATTAAGTATTTAAAAAATGTTTAGTGTTCCTATAGTAACCAAGGCTTTGAAGGTGTTATACCTAATTCCTTTTATCATAAGGCTGCTTGTGAACGTCAGAATCTATAGTTAAATTGTTAATCTCTGCTGTTTGTTCTTTTGCTCTTTGTAAAGCCTCATATTGTCCATTCAGGTTTAAGGGTAGGAATTATGATGGACAAAAACAAGAAAAGAGCGCAACAGGGAAACGTGTAAGTATAAAAAGTATATCGCTAAGTAGAAAGAGGACATAAAAAACTCACATCTGAAATTTCATAAATAGGCAACGGTGAACTCATCGTCCTTCACTCGGAAGTAATGATGGCAAACGTCCAGGACAAGTGATGGAAATTTGGGGGAACTTTCCACAGGTTACACACAGAAAGTCCTGCTTCAAAGAGAGCACAGGTGAATAGTAGCCAGCAGTCCGACGTCACACCGTGCTTCATGCGCCAACCTCAACGCGTTTTGAATATAATCAAAGAGGCCATTAATATACCTAAATAGGCAACACCTCATATTAACCCTTTGCACATACATATAAATACATAAATATACTTTTTTTTAAAGAAAGGACAACAGATACCATATATAACAATATCCTTCAAGCAAATATGAATACATAATATTTTATATATATATATATATATATACAGTGCTTGACAAATCACCCAAAAATCTACTCGCCGAACCAAAAAATCTACTCGCCACCTAGTCCCGCCCCCAACTCCGCCCCTAGTCCCGCCCCCAACCCTAGTCCCGCCCCCAACCCCGCTTTAAAATAAAATATATAAATAAAAAAATTAATAAATTCCTAGTAAGAACAACATTCGTTTTTGACATGAATGTATTTATTGTATTACATTATACTACAATTAGTCCTTGTTACGTGTGTGTGTGTGTCGGATCTAGAAATAAAAGCCAGATGTGAATGACTAGTTTCCTGAATCCCTTAACCAGTGTCTGAACGTCGCCGCTTCACAATATCTAAAGTAGCAATCCCGTCTGGGATCTTACCTGATCCGCAGTCCTTCACTGTCCATGTACCCTCATTCCCGCAATGTTATACATTGGAGGGGATGTGTTCCCTACCTGTCTTCTGGGTTAGGGGAGATTCTGATGTCTTCCGTGTGAAGCTTGAGTCAGATCTGGAAGAAAGCAGTATAGGTTATTTATGTGTAATAAAGATAAGGCAGTTAAGATATATAGGGTAAATAAGATATCCAGATCCAGAGTGTGAGACAGACATAGAGTGTGGGTGAGAGACACAGAGTGAGACACAGAGAGGGTGAGAGTCAGAGAGAGAGAGAGAGAGAGTCAGAGAGAAAGAGAGAAAGAGAGAGAGAGAGAGAGAGTCAGAGAGAGTCAGATAGAGAAAGTCAGAGAGAGAAAGAGAGAGTCAGAGAGAGAGAGAGTCAGAGAGAGAGAGAGTCAGAGAGAGAGTCAAAGAGAGAGAGAGAGTCAAAGAGAGAGAAAGTCAAAGAGAGAGAGAGAGAGAGTCCAAGAGTCAGAGAGAGTCAGAGAGAGAGAGTCAGAGAGAGAGAGAGAGAGTCAGAGAGAGAGAGAGAGTCAAAGGGAGAGAGAGAGTCAAAGAGAGAGAGAGAGGGTCAGAGAGAGAGAGGGTCAGAGAGAGAGAGGGTCAGAGAGAGAGAGAGGGTCAGAGAGAGAGAGAGGGTCAGAGAGAGAGAGAGGGTCAGAGAGAGAGGGGGTCAGAGAGAGAGAGAGAGAGAGAGAGGGTCAGAGACAGACACAGAAAGAGAGAGGGTCAGAGACAGATAGAGAGGGTCAGAGACAGATAGAGGGGGTCAGAGACAGATAGAGAGAGAGGGTCAGAGACAGACAGACAGAGAGAGAGGGTCAGAGACAGAGAGAGAGAGAGAGGGTCAGAGAGAGAGAGAGAGGGTCAGAGAGAGAGAGAGAGGGTCAGAGACAGATAGAGAGGGTCAGAGACAGATAGAGAGGGTCAGAGACAGATAGAGAGGGTCAGAGACAAATAGAGAGGGTCAGAGTCAAATAGAGAGGGTCAGAGACAGAGAGAGAGGGTCAGAGACAGATAGAGAGAGAGGGTCAGAGACAGACAGAGAGAGAGGGTCAGAGACAGAGAGAGAGGGTCAGAGACAGACAGAGAGAGAGACAGAGAGGGCGTGAGACAGAGAGGGCGAGAGACAGAGACAGAGAGGGCGAGAGACAGACAGAGAGGGCGAGAGACAGAGACAGAGAGGGCGAGAGACAGAGAGGGCCAGAGACAGAGAGGGCGAGAGACAGAGACAGAGAGGGCGAGAGAGAGAGAGGGGGCGAGAGACAGAGGGTGAGAGACAGGGGGTGATTGGGGGGGTGATTAAGTGGGTGGGGTGACAGGGGGTGATTGGGTGGGGTGACGGGGTGATTGGGTGGGGGGACGGGGTGATTGGGTGGGGGAACGGGGTGATTGAGTAATTGGGTGGGGGGATTGGGTGGGGTGATTGGGCGGGGGTGATGGGGTGGGGTGACACTTCAGGTATCCTACACCTACACACGCTCACACTCTCTCTCATACTGTACATACACACTCATACACACACTCCCATGCACACACACACACACACACACACACACACACACACACACACACACACACACACACACACACACACACACACACACACACACACACACACACACACACACACACACACACACACACACCATGTCACACACCCAGCATGTCACACACCCAGCATGTCACACACACACACACACACACACACACACACACACACACACACACACACACACACACACACACACACACACACACACACACACACACACACACACACACACACACACACACACACACACACACACACACACACACACACACCCAGCATGTCACACACACACACACCCAGCATGTCACACACACATCCAGCACGTCACACACACACACACACACACACACACACACACACACACACACACACACACACACACACACACACACACACACACACACACACACACACACACACACACACACACACACACACACACACACACACACACACACACACACACACATCCAGCATGTCACATACAAACATATCCAGCATGTCACACACACAGACCCAGCATGTCACACACACAGACCCAGCATAGCACACACACAAAGACAGACAGACAGACACAGCATCCGTTGGACACAAGGGGGGGGGGGGGGGCTCGGGCGGGCTGTGGAGATGGTAATGCATGAGACAGGGGGAGCACTTACTTCCTCTATAAACAGCCCTGGAAAGGATGGCGGACGTCACTGCTCCTGCTCATATAGAGCAAACCAGCCATCCCAGGCGCTCCACACACACACACACACACAGCATGACACACACACACACACAGCATGCCACACAGACCCAGCATAGCACACACACACACACAGCAACCGTTGGACACAAGGAGGACACACACACACCATGTCACACAGACCCAGCATAGCACACACACAGAAACAGCATCCGTTGGACACAAGGAGGGAGGGGGGGGGGCGGTCAGGCGGGCTGTGGAGATGGTAATGCATGAGGCAGGGGGAGCACTTACTTCCTCTATAAACAGCCGCCCTGGAAAGGATGGCGGACGTCACTGCTCCTGCTCATATAGAGCAAGCCTCCCCCTCCCAAATAAAAAAAAAGTCTTGGCAGCAGGCCAACTTGAGTCAGGCCAATCAGAGAACGAGATTTTTTTTTCTCAGCTTGAGCAGGGGAAATTGAAAAAAACCTCATGCGTTGCAGGGCCGGCCATTACGGGTCGCCACCGGGCCAAATCCAATCGCTCCTGGCGAGCGGGCGACCGGATTTGTCGAGCACTGTATATATATATATGTAGCGGTCATGTAAAATGGCTACAGTCATCTCTCCTGCTGACAGTAATGCCTGGTAAGTTGTGGGCATGCCAGCAGTAATTATGGAGGTTTGCCCTCACACCCTGGTGAGGTGCCCTATGTATGGATGGGAGTGGTCACAGGCTCTGACTCCATGGTTAGTGATGTCAGAGGTGTGTCAGCTTCTAGAGTGTACATAAGGCACAGCACTGTGTCTAAGAGTAAGTTCTGCCAGAGTTCTGAGAAGAGTTATGTTATAGTAGCTGAATAAGAAGACTGTGTCCAGGGACCTGGCACAGAGTAAAGACATCCCGCCTGGGATAGGGAATCCCTATTTAAGGAGAACTACACCTTGTAAAGGGAAGTGCTGTGACAATGAAGGGCTAATACACCCCATTGTGGAGGGCAGCATGGCCCACAGTCCAATAAAGATGCTCTTAATTACAAAACCTCTCGTGTACATGTGTGGAGTGATTGTACAGAGAGGAGCACCACAGAGGAGTTCCTCGCCAGGACCATCCCCAAGTGACCGAAGGGACCCTGATGAGGTGGAGGCGCTGCACAGGAAATAGGTAGGACTCAGCACACTACCTCAGCTGCCTGTCTGGACGGGTCCTCCCCATACACCATCATGCGGGAGACTCAGGAGTCCTGTTGCCAACAGGTGCACCACCAGACACTATCACACTGTAATGGGGACCAGTTAGACCACAGGGGCCAATGTGAGATTGGGTGGGTCAGGCCGGTTCACAAAAACCGTTACATTTGGAGGCGAGCTGCTGAGATCAGATCTGTCAACAGGACAGGCTCTAGCTAGGCACACTGGGAAACAGGGAGAGTGTCTGCTGCCACTCTGTGCTGCGTAGGGACGGACCTAGGGGGGTCAGGGGCTGACAGGGTATTGTCAGTTCGCAGGGACGACCTAGGGGCCTGAAAGGAGTGAGGGGTTTGGAGCCGGGCTATAGCTGACCGAGTCACTTTGAGGTAGTGCTAGTTGGTAGGACGCCAGAAGGGATAGCCTGTTAACGTGGTCAGGAATCCTGGAGAGGGTCTGCGCTAGGCTGACCAAGAGAGGTAGACGCCCCAAGTACTGCATGGCAGAGCCAGAGTACTCTAGCCCATTCCAGACACTTACCATAGGGAGCACAGACTGGGAGGAAGGAGTTACAGCAGACACTGAGAGAGTGAGCCTAGCCTGAGGTAGTGCAACATGAGTCCAGCCTAGATCAGGTACACATGTGGTGGTGCATCTGAGCAATCTTTATTGTACTGGTGTGGTGGCTGCCCCGCAGAGCGGAGCCCCATGTACGATAATTGGTACGAGAGCGTGACAACCCAAGGAATGGAGGATCCGCGTGGTGCGGAGAGCCCAACATGGCGACCAGAGGCTGATGGGGAAGGCACCCGTGGCGTGCGCCCCACTGAAGAGCAAACTGTCGCTGAGCTGTCTCTAACTAATCTGCTCTGGAGTGGAGCGAAGGCTGTGGCTGACCCGTTTTTGTCCTGTCTGGGACACCGAGGTGCCACCCTTGAGGAGTGTGAGGACATTGTGATAACTGGGGCGGAACCCAGTGAGGAAAGAAATCAAACTAACATTGCGGACTCAAAAGCTATCCAAAATGGCGGCTCCCGCTTGCTAGGGAGACCGCGTGGGCCAGTCGCAGAGAAATTGGCTGATTCAGGACTTGCAAAAAGCTGGCCGGGAATGGCGCGAACAGCAGAGCCCCACCCTGATGGGGGGTATGGCGCGAAAGCTATGGCTGCGCCTTCATGGACAGTGACTCACTCGGCCCCTGTGCTGAGTCAACCGCTTAGTCTATGGGACCCTCCCCTGATTTCCACCAGGGGGAGTGACTTTCAACTATGGCCTGTGGGAATGCACCCACTGGGCCCAGGGACTGATATCCAGACGGCGCTACAACAAGAAGTAGTTCCGGCCGCGGAGGTAGCGTGCAAAAAGGAGGGATATTTTGCACGCAAGGCGGCTGCCAGGAGAAGGCGGGAACTAGCCGCGGGAAAAGAACCTCACCCTGATGGGGAAACTGGCGCGAAAACGCAAACCGCGCC
Organism: Ascaphus truei; assembly: GCF_040206685.1. Taxonomy (NCBI): domain Eukaryota; kingdom Metazoa; phylum Chordata; class Amphibia; order Anura; family Ascaphidae; genus Ascaphus; species Ascaphus truei. The sequence goes on along the minus strand of NC_134487.1, from coordinate 82,508,443 downwards.
CACCAGGACTGAGAAAGGCGCGGCCTTAATTAAGGGGCATGCTATTCCCCTGTGGGACCTGCCCATAATTGCAACCCCTGGGGGCGGGTTCCAGCTATGTCAGCGGAGGGAGGAGCCGAAGCAGGAAGTGGCTGGCCCAGCAACTTCTACCCGTCAGTTGCGAGGAACCACTGACCTGGAGAGACCATACAGAAAGTGGATCCCATTAAAAGAATGGCCTGCTCCTCCACTGTTGGCACTATGGTCTCCACCCAGCCCTACTCGGTACCCGGCGGGCTACTGGTAGTCAGGGTGGCCAACACCGAGACGGTGGTCGGGCTCTGCCTTCAATGCAGGCTGCCCGGAGGCACTGTTAATACAGCGGCACGTTGCCCACAATGCGGAACATTATACTTGTGGCCAATGCCGACCTTCATCCCGATCCAACCTGCTGACCCCCCGGGGGATACGGCTAGGCGCTCTGCCGAGTCCCCTGGTGCACTGTGGATCAGTCGTGCAAGTCCCGGAGAAAGGGGACTGGAGTCGATTAAATCGGCTGGGTCAGCAGCAACCGAGACGGTCGGGTCACACCCCGACCGAACTGGAAAGAGACTATCGCCCCGATCGGTGACCCCTAAGTCGGGGAAGGGAGACTACTCGGATGAGGATCTCCGCGAGCTAGCGGAGGTAAAATCAAGGCCCAGGAAAGAACCGGGGAGGACGACACCCCGTGGCGTGAGTAGCAGCCTGGAAAGCAGGGCGTCCCCCGCAGATCGGCGAGCCGAGAGACGGAGTCCCTCCGCCCCAGGATATGGCGGCGACGGGCGAGAGACGCCTACACCCCTGCGGAATGGTAAGAGAAGGCCACTTACTTACCTTGCTCCGGTAGATGGTGTAGCGGAAACAAGGCCGTGCCAGGCCCAAGACGCACGTGCGGAGGAGACACCACTTCCGGTGGAGACGACGGCGGAGCTTCCGGATGTCGTCATCGAGGAAGAGATCCCGCATGGGGGTCCAACTCAAGATGGCGGCGCTTCCGGTTCCGGAGAGGACATCACTTCCGGTGGCGACGGCGGAACAGACGGGAAGGATGCAGCGACGCTTCGGCGATCGGGTGAAGGTCCCCGATCACCTCAAGGGCCCAAGAGCTGGATGGGCGAACCGCAGACTGAGGAGGGTGAGCTATCCTCATTGGATCAGTCCATGGACAGCCGGGAACGGGTCGTAGCCCCATGGCGCCCCCTCTCTTGCCCTTACGCCCAACCCCACGCCCTAGGTAAACTCCCTGCCCCCACCACCTGTTCCACGGGGTCCCCGCCTAGCCTAGAACTTGTGGACGTACCTTTGGGGGGGGAGGAGAGACGGACTGGGGAAAGACAGCGCAGTTGCGCTACAAAGGGCATTTCTCGGGGTGGGGGAGAAATAGGTAAGGCCGCGGTAGGCCGGTGGTTGCCTCCTGTGACCAACAAACCAGAGGAAAAGGCCCTGGGATCGTCACGGTGGTCCGTACCATGGTCGGCACGGACATCGGGGGTATTTTCGTGGGGGGATGCGGACGAGAGTGACTCAGGGGATTCACACCGCTTCAAAGAACACCGTTGGTGGGCCCCACTTTTTGAAGGCTATGTACACTGGCGACACACTTTATTCGAGCTCGGCTAGTCCCACGAATTCGGGCATACCCGGGTGTATTGAGGTTTGTGACTGTTTTCTGCCCGAGTGCATTGAGGTATTTTCCAAGCAGGGATTGAAGCATTTTATTCCCGCTGGCTGCAATACTGCACAGTATATATATATATATATACTGCATTACAATTCATGAATTTATGCCATCTGGTAGACACGCGAAGCATTGCAGCCTATTAAATCCTAATCATTATCATTTAACAGATCAGCCGCCCATCAGCCAGGCATGAACCCAGGCTGGGAAGGCAAATGCAACGGGGCTTGTCAGAGGTGAGGAGCGGCGCATTCCAGGTATCTGCCAGGTACATACCGGGTATTTGCTCGAATAAAGTGTGTCGGTGCAGTAGCCTGGATGGTCCGTACGCGGTTTCTCATCCGTAGGGAGGAGGTAGTAGATTTTTGGTGGGCCGAAGGAGAATTCACCCCTGAGCAAAGAGATAGGGAGTTGCAGGACCGGTGGATTAAGATTGAGCACAGGGAGATAGAGCCCATGGGCCCTGACACACTGTCAGACCCTGTGGATCCTGACGAACCCCTGTCATGGGTGCTACCTGGGAGGGCAGGTAGGGCTGATCTGACTAGGATCAGTAGAGCGGAACGGGCAATAATGGCTCGATATAAGTCTTCCCACGGGTTGGAGTACCCTTATGTCCCTGAACCCCTCATGGAGGAGATAGAAGAAAACAGAGAAAGGTGGCTTAGGGAAACCATTGAGATGTATCTGGTCAGTAAGGGGAGTGAAGTTACCGGAAGGAGGGCAGAGGACAGAATAGATCACCTGATGCGAGTGTGGAGTATAGGGAGGAATATACATAAACACAGGGTGACCTATAGGCCCGAGAGGGGACTGCCTAGGCATTATCATGTCACGGTCCTGGACATGGGTGGTAGAGAGGTTAGAAAACCTGACCCGAGTCACTACTATTAGGGGGTACTAAGGCATTATGTGGGCTCGTGGCTGCTGGTCGGGGCGGGCTTGGCGAGATGTCACTGTGGTCATTTTTCTGTTATATTGTGCAATCTGTGTGATGTTAACAATTATGTTTTGTGTTACAGTGCTTCCTGGAGGAAGGTATGCAAATTTAGGTCCCAGCGAGGACGATGGGATTCACCAGGGGGAGAATGTAGCGGTCATGTAAAATGGCTACAGTCATCTCTCCTGCTGACAGTAAGGCCTGGTAAGTTGTGGGCATGCCAGCAGTAATTATGGAGGTTTGCCCTCACACCCTGGTGAGGTGCCCTATGTATGGATGGGAGTGGTCACAGGCTCTGACTCCATGGTTAGTGATGTCAGAGGTGTGTCAGCTTCTAGAGTGTACATAAGGCACAGCACTGTGTCTAAGAGTAAGTTCTGCCAGAGTTCTGAGAAGAGTTATGTTATAGTAGCTGAATAAGAAGACTGTGTCCAGGGACCTGGCACAGAGTAAAGACATCCCGCCTGGGATAGGGAATCCCTATTTAAGGAGAACTACACCTTGTAAAGGGAAGTGCTGTGACAATGAAGGGCTAATACACCCCATTGTGGAGGGCAGCATGGCCCACAGTCCAATAAAGATGCTCTTAATTACAAACCCTACAAAACCTCTCCACATGTGTGGAGTGATTGTACAGAGAGGAGCACCACAGAGGAGTTCCTCGCCAGGACCATCCCCAAGTGACCGAAGGGACCCTGATGAGGTGGAGGCGCTGCACTGGAAATAGGTAGGACTCAGCACACTACCTCAGCTGCCTGTCTGGATGGGTCCTCCCCATACACCATCATGCGGGAGACTCAGGAGTCCTGTTGCCAACAGGTGCACCACCAGACACTATCACACTGTAATGGGGACCGGTTAGACCACAGGGGCCAATGTGAGATTGGGTGGGTCAGGCCGGTTCACAAAAACCTTTACATATATATAAACAACAACAAAAAAAGGAGACAAAGAAGTGACGTCTACTGATGACTAAACTGACAAAATATAATAGGTACTGACTGTGATGAACTAGTAAACCAAATATAAAGTTGGGGAGTATATAAACACAATTGTAAATATCAACTACTAAAAAATATATATTTAAAAAAATAAAATAGAGTTTTAAAAAAATAAGTAGCAATCAAAAAATAAATATAAAAATAGAAGATACAAAAACCTGTCCCAGAACACTGTCCTCCAGAGTCTTTGCAGCCTGTTTGAGGGGAACACCACTCCCTTGAAGATATCTAAAGGAAAAACAAACAGAAAACAGGCGCACTCATAGTGTAGTAAGGTTAACAATTTTATATGGGACTGGAATAAAATATGAACTGCGCACTCACAAACGGATGAATTAAAATCGCCTGTATGAGATATTGTCTCAATCGCCAACAACTGTAGCAGGAACTCAGCTGGATCTCCGGAGTAGGGTACTGTCCCGTCACTGTGCAGGGGGGCCGGATGATCGCGGCAAACACTCCGTGTATCGGAAGCAGGATGCACACACCTCTCTGCTGTTCAGATGCTCCTCTCAGCATAGAGAACTTCCGGGTCAGCTTCGTCACTCACACCACAAGGAGAGTTGTAGTGCTAGTCAGTCCCGATTACACAGGGATAGACGCTCCATTTGAAAGTAATATTGCAAGTTCAATATGATGAATAAAATAAATAAATATACTCCAAATGATATGCCCTACGCGTTTCGTCTTGTGGACTTCGTAGTTTACATTTTTGGCCCACCCGCAGTACACCAAGTAGGACACGTGGTGCTTAAAAATTAACATGCCATACTTCTGGGGTAAACCAGCACTCAAAACCCTATTCTTCTCTGTAGTGCACGTAGGCAGCATTGAACATAGGATTTTTTCAGACCCAGAACAACAATTAATACAATTAGAAACCCACAATGAAAATGCACAAAGGTATAAATAAAAAAGAGACCTTGGTATTGGCAACCTTGTTTTTTTTTTTTTTTAGGACACTAGGTGTTAAAATATTCTTAACATTACAAGTTTTTCTACAAGTTTTCCTACGGGAAAGTGGCAGCTACGTTGTGTGTGGTGCGTTACCTGCGGCTCACAGGAGTTCTTAGCCTCCGCCGTTGGGAGCCTGGGATTCACCCGATTCGTCTGGTGACAGCGCCTCTATCTGGAAGGGATCTCAACTGAGTGGGATAAGCCCCTTAAAGGAACAATACCAATGATACACACACTCACGTACATAATAATAACCTTTACTGAACACTATATAAACGGTACCCAGTACCCCACAGTATAATAGGCCTCTACCTGATACCACCAATGAGTGTCCCCAAAGTACATTGGGTGCCAGGCACCAATACCCTGATGTCCGTTTCCCTCAATGTCAGGCCCACCCAAAGTGTAGGAGATAGCGCTATCTCGTGAAGTGTTGGTGCACTTAGTAGGGTACCTGCCCGGGAGCTCCAGAACCCGGGTAATGCCGATGAACAAGGGATCCGTCTGATCCATTGTTATTGTATCCGAGATGGCGTCCATCTTCGCATGGGGTGAATTCTGGCGTGGATAGTATCACCTGAGTCTTTTGCAACTGAGATAGTCTGGTCCCATACCGTAGGCCGCGATCACGGCCGTGTCTTCACTTGGTCCCTTACACTAGACAGTACAATGGGGAAGTGTCCCTATCTGAGGAAGTAACCACAAGCTACTGTGAGTAGGGCCCTAGCTGGGGCCTAAGGGAAATGTACTAGGCCTAGTCTCAGAGCCACTGGATCTGAGACACTACCTACTTGGTCCAGCTCCCTCTTCCGACTGGCGTAGCTCGCAGCAAAAGTATCAATATTGGTGCAGGGGAAATACTGTAGCCCTATTGACTGAGCTTGTTCACATGTCCGGCAGCCCCAGTGCATGCTGGGTGTTGTTCCCCTGCAGAGTACTTGCTGCAATGGCCGCCGCTTGCGCTTACACAGCGCATGAGCAAAGAGTCCCAAGAAACACTGCACTGCTCATGAGCGACTCTACTGCGCATGCGCGAGCAATACCAACGCCCTGCGATGGGAGCGGCCGATGCCTCCGGTAACGTGCTCGCCCGCCACAACACTCTACACACCCCCCTTGCTGCAGCGGAGGTACGTGGGGAAAACGGGGAACCGGGGAAAGGTACCCTGCTACACTACACTCAGTTGTTCCAGAGGAATTATGGTGACCTGGTCCAGATTAGAACTCGGGTTTTATATTACCGAAGCAATCTTTACTACACTATGCCCTTATCATAGCCACAATATTTAAAGGAATTAAGCAGCAACTTTCACTTGTCTAGTTTAAGCATGAAATAGTGCCTATAATCATGTTACATTTATGTTTATTCACGAGAATCAGACTTAGATTTGTTTTTCGTGTATGAAAATATCTGCAACGTCTTACTAAGCCTACTGCAGTATTGGCATTGAAGTCTCGTGATTTACGGGAGGAACAGATATCAATCCAGGTTGTTTCATTGCATGCGTTAAAAGGAGAAAACATCCCTGCCTCTCACAGATTCCCTATTGCAGTCTGTAAAACATCATACAACGCAGAAGCAGAGGAAACTGTAGCCATGAACCTGAAAACATTCAACAATTGAAAATTCAACATTCAATTGTTAATATCAAGAATTTAAATATATTCATACAACAGGTTTGGGGACCAGTGTGAGACACGAGAATGTACCCTGATTGTTGTCTGCTTTTTCTGTTCTTGCATAGTGTTTTTGGCGCTTTTTTTTTTACTGACCATACCTTTATTGTGGGCTGTGTACATGTACAGTATAAAGCATCGCTAAAAACAATTTTGTCACAAAAGTGACACACAAAAGATGTGTTGTGCGGCATATTCATCAACCTTTTTCAAAAGGAAAATATGACACTTTTAGTATTGAGTTAGAGGCGGAGTTTCAAGATTGTCGGTGGCTCATACAATACAAGCGTCCCCCAATTTTGTGAGCTAAAATGCATAACAATTGTCCATCAACTTTTTCTTGGCGTAAAAGTAAAATGTAAGTAGACGCAAACAATTCTTAATGCATTCATACTGTAAGTATGAACATGACGCATCATACAAAGAATGATAAAACATGTTCCAAATGTAATAACATGAATAATAACAAACCGACATATGCGCTAATGATCGTTGGTGAATATTTTTTTTTAATGCAATGCGATCTTACAGTTTCTTAAAAAAATAAAAATGAATAATTATTTATATATAGCATCCGATATGTTTGTTTATTGTTTAGCTCTCGTGTTCAAGTATGTCCTGGGCACAGAGTTATAACAATACATGGCTACATTAAAAGAACAGAGGTTATACAGTCAATTCACAGACATTTCATGGACAGATAGAGTAATAAAATTGGATACAGAGGATAAAAGTGCTGGTGAGTTTCAGATTGATATAGAGCAGCTTAAACATCAGCGAACGGCATCAAATGGCTCATACCCTTTAGCTGCCCTTCAGCTGCGCCACTAGCTGTCCGCCTTTGGGGCGACTCAGATGTACACTGAAGGGGTTCAGATTGAATGCAGCTGTGGATTCAAAGTCCTTTGTTCTCCTTGCTCATTAACATTCCAGTGGGTGGGGTTGATGTTCCACAAAGTACAAGCTAAAGCAGATGTTAAACCTTAGCACGCTGGTTCTATGCAGAGGGGAGCAGCTCTTGGGGAGTTCCATCAGGCGTCCGCCTTTGGAGCGACGCACATGTACACTGAAGGGATATGTGTATGCTTTACAATTAACCTACTTAACATTTTCAGGAGGGTATTTTCTAAAGTCTCCAGGCTGGAAACCTGGGGCAAAAGCAATGCAAACGTACCGCACCAACGGAAAATCTCAATTTGCAATTGGATTAACTTTGTTTTGGATAGTTTGCAGCTGGGAGACTTTGCTAAGTATTTATGTATGTTTGTCTTTATTGATATAGCGCCATTAATGTACACAGCGCTTCACAGTAGTAATACACGTGACAATCATATAGATAACAAATAATAAAAACAACCCATAAAGGGGAGAAGTGCTTCAGACATAAAAGTAACATTTAGGAAATGTCCCTGCTCTGAAGAGCTTACAATCTAATTGAAGTATATTCCAGGGCTTTACAAAAGCTCTATTTTTATCTTCTTCACAGAGTAGTGGTAATTTATCCGTGTGTACCAGCAACATTATCTCTTCAGGAGGTTATTTCTTACGCTTTGTTTTCCTATCCTTTTTTGCATTAGACTAGTTGACCTTAATGCCAGCATTATAGTTTCCACAATCTTAGAGTAATTCCTGTATGTGTTTTTTGTTTTGTTTCTCTAAAGAAATTCTTGCAGGTATGTCACTTCCCTGTCATTGCAAAGCACTGCCTCAGAAATTACATGTTTTAGAACATGACTGTAGCTAAAATTTTAGAACTGCTTAATCTCCGTGGCATTTTTGCTGTGATATAGTACTTGCGATGTCTTTGTTATGACATAGGGTTAATACAGTATTTTGAATTGGAGTTTAATCTGTGCTATTGATAAAGAGATTATAATGTACCCATCTATTATGTTCTGTTTCTTTATAATTTCAGGATATTGAGAGCGGGTTCCAATAAATCACATGGCTTGTTGCTGTTAATTAGATTGCATAAAATAGATATTGATGTGCCTGTGTTCCAAGAATTGCTTATGTATACATTCATGCTGTTAGTATTCCAGATGTCTATCCTAAGCACTGTGAGGGCTTAATAATGTATACCATTGATATGCATAGAAGTGGTTACTTTTTAAGCCTTGTTAATTCAATGTTCTTCTGCTCTTGGACTTGCATCCTCCTGACCTAATGTCATTTTATACTCAATATGTAAAGTAAGAGTGGAAACTGAGAACTGTGATGTCAAATCTGACTTTTCCCAGAATGATACATTTATCCAACCAATTTATAAATGCCAACCGTGTGCTACAAATTTTTCAAAGTATATTTGCAGAAGTTATATAATACTTGTACCAATTATTTTACTGTAATTATTAAAAAAATAAATTCAAACAAAAAACAAATATAATATAATTTGACCTTTAAAAAAACACTGAACCGAGATGGCTCAATCACATTATTTTTGCCACAGCAACAAAACTTGGGGAATTGTTAACCAAGCCACCTCATTTTTAAAGCAGAAGTCCCACATAGCAACTTACCTGTATTATAACACTACAGGGGTACTTATCAAAGTCTCCCGGTTTCAAACCCAGGGCAAAGCAGGAGAACTGCACCAAATGTATCATTTAAGAAAATCATATTGTAAATGGAGCGCAGTAGTTCTGTACCATGATTGGCTGTACAAAGACCTAGTTCCACCTCCACACACTGTCACTCAGAGAGGCTGCCGGAGGAGGGGAAAACCCAAGATGACAGTCTGTTATAGCCTGCATCTATTAGGGCTTACATAACAGGGGTGGTAGTAGAATAGACAAACCTACCATGGCTGCATAAAAGTGTTTGTTCCTTACTAACAAGGTACAGTTTTTTGCTCTCGTTTTGCAGCTGGGAAACTTTAATAAATATCCCCCAATGTATGTGATGAATTTAAATCATTCTTTAAACCAGCATCTTCTGTCCAATCTTTCTTCTTGTTTTATCATTTCATGTATTTTATACCTTTGCAAATTGAATCTTGCAGTGGTTAGCTCATTGTTCTTGTCTTTCAAAATATCACCAGAAAACCCTTTTAATAGTATAATTTCTCAAATTGCGGCGACTGAAAATAGGTGCTTTGTAGATCCTTTGTAATAGTAGTTTCAAATCAAGTATCCGGAGATAGATCTCTTACAGTTCCAATGTTTATTCATCAGAGGCAAAATAAGATACATATAGACAGGCTATAAGTGGAGAACAAACACACACACCTTGGTCTAATTCATAGCTGTTCTAATGTCTATACTTCTAGGCAGAACTTATATACGACTACCAGCCAAACTATATATGACTGCTAATACTACACAATAATAAACTGCCAAAATCATGCTGACATCTTTAAATGTTACTTACCAGAAGTCTAGGCATATTCCCTATCTATGTTCTTCTTCTTGAGTACGTATGTACTGTTTTGTATGCAAAGGTTTTCTGCTTTCTCAGCACAATACTGAACATCTATTTCCAGTTTTAGACAATAAGAAATAGTAGACAACATGGAGTCTAACTGGTTTAGGCTTACATTGTTTTCTACAGCCATGAAAGACATTATTGGGGGTAAAAAAAAATCTACCTCATTTACTGTAGGTACAGATGCAGCGGCCGTTATCTGACCATTTATCGGACCTGTGTCTGTGAAGTCTGCTGTATTCCACGCGGCATTCACTATATCATCTCTCCGTGAAGGCTGTCAATCACACCTTTGTTTACCGTCTCTGATTATCTGGATTCTGATTTGTGTTGTTGCAGTTCTGCACGTATCTGCCAGGTGGCAAAGTTAATCTCTTTGCATAGACTATACAGTACAGTACATCGGGTAGTGGGTAGGCAATGTGCAGGTGTTTAAAAAACAGATAAAAACAGTGTCCATTACAGTGATCCATTGTTAATTGACCATGGTCGCTGAAGACATTATCAAATTTAGGTGTTTCACATTCAAATATCAAAACAGAATGTTGTGGACATTATTTTACATTGCTATGCAATTGCTGAATGGACATACACTGAATAGTGTATCATGTCAAGTCCTTATAACAGACCAGAATGCAGTTATGCATATTTAATATTTTCTGCAATTAATGATGGAACAGATAAGAAGGCGACTTTAGCAGAGATATATGGCAAAATCATTGACAAATATGATTTCTTCCATTTTTCACCGAACCATCATGGATGGAAGAATTCGATAAGGCAAACTTTAACTATGAATCATTGCTTTTGTCGCACAGCCCCTCCTCCGGGAAGCACCAGAGGTTATTGGTCAGTGCTCCCAGCTTTTGCCGGCATGTTTGATCATGGCAACTTCAAAAGGAGAAAGGTTGGGTTTAATCCATTTAAGATTCGTATTTCCCGGACACCACCGGCTTACCAATACTATAGCAATAATGGGCCGTCCGTCACTGACAACATGGTGAACCTCAATCCTGGCTACATGACCCCGCCTGATTACCAGCTTCAGCAGGCACCTGTCAACTTTAATGCTGATTACATGAATGATCCCAGCTGTTACGCACAATGCTATACACGCCTGACATTGGGTCATCTCCACCCGGTTGGCAAGGTATAAAATGTACTATACAGTAGTAACTTTCATTCCCAATGACACACATACACTACAACAGGGAAGCGCAATCTTTTTTCCCTGTGCCCCCTTGCCGGCTCTTCCCCTCACTGCGCCCCCCGCCTCTTACCTTGCCTCCGGTGTTGGCATCCTGATGTCACGTTGCCATGGCGACGCGTCTACAGAAGCAAGGTAAGCGCAGTTTACAGAGGCCTTCGCCGCTTCCCCGGAACTTAATTTAAATGCCTTCGGGAAGCGCGCGGGGCATCTGTAAACCCTGCAGCGAATCTCTTGCCCCTTAGTTTGCCCTCCGCTGCACTATAGTACAGAACTACAGTATCTGTATGCCTGCCATAGCCGGTTAATGCTTGTACACATGCACACTAAACCGTGAGTTGACACATGTGCACTAATTCTATAGGGTAATTAAAGCATAATGTTTTTTTCCCCACAAATTAAAGTTTGAAATCGACCGTCAAAAGATGATACAGTATGGATGAAGTTCGATGGAACTCTAAAATCACTATTTTCTATAATTTGCCTTTTTTACTTTTATACAGTATTACCAGCTTCATGATTTTAAAAATGTTTCACGTTTTTTTTTTTGGGACAATACATACAGTAATGATTGATAGATTTATGTCATACCCTTTAATAAAATTTCACAACACAATGTGTCATGCTTTTATTCAACTTCCTGGTTAATGGGGTGTATAATGCCTTCACAAATTATGGGACATTGAACAGTGATGTTGCATATTGCTGTATACCTGTAATTAGACTATGCATGTGTAATTTATGCAGGGCAAAGAAACCGCAAAAAAAATTTTTTTTGGGTGGGGGGGAGAGTTTTATTCAATACCAACAGTCTCAACTTTTGGTAGGCTTGGTCTGCTGTTCATACTGTTTACGGAAATATTCCACAAACACAAACATGGTCTTAGGCACTGTAGTGAAAACTTTTATTAATTTTTCAAACAGTTCAAACTGTTTATTTCTTATCCTTCATGCTCATCCCAGCATTACACCAAGATAGACCAATAGAGTTACACCCCCTTTCCCCCCACACAAAGCCGGCAAATGACATTCGACTCGTTATCAACACCTCCCCCGGCCATAAGAAATTCACACACAGAGACACATAAAGTTTCAGGCTTTGGCTCTTGGCTGAGAAATTACATCTCCTGGTTTCATACGCATGTCCATGGCAGACAAGTCCTTCATTGGGTATTTGTGTTGAAAGCCTTCACTGCCAATGTAAAATTGAGGTCCAATTTCTTTTTTTTTTTTTTTTTTTAAATGCATATCTTTTTTTTCTTTTCTTGAGCAGGAGAGAATAATTATGAGGTTTAAACATAACCTTCGATGTAAACGCGTTTCTTGTGAGAACCGTGAGAGACAGCATCAATGGACTTTTGAGGCATACTGTACAAGGACTCTTCCCTGGAGGTCTATCGACTTGCTGGACGACTACACGCTTTAAATTTATTTACAAATACAGATGTGCCACAAATGCTTTTAATATAATAATAAAATAGTTGATTGTTTTAAAATTATTTCATTGTTTAATGCTTTTTTTTCTATTTTTCATGTCTGGGGCTGGGCGAAGACAACATGCAGGAAATACCCCCCTTGGTGCAGGAAATGCTCCCAGCAATACTGCCAGGTAAGGCACTGTGCTAAAATCTATGAATGCCATGTCCTTTCCCCCCATAAACTCCTAAAAACCTAATTTGAACCCCTAGTCCTAATGTAAAGTGCCTTTTCTGTTTTTTGCTTTTTCTAGCACAACCCCAAAAATCACATTTAAAATTGTAATGTACTTTAGTCTTGGTTTAATAATTTTGTGTAGTAACATGTGTAGTAATGTGTATTCATAATGTAAAGTACAGTACTGTACCCTATGCCATGTCCTTTCTCCCTAAACCCCCAAAATCTCAGGATTGCATAATGTATGGGGTGATTGTTAATATTGAATATTGTCTCTTTCTTTACAGACCAAGATGTCCAAGAACAACCAGCCAGTGCGAAGAATAAAAAGACAAGAAGATTTGGAAGAAGAGGCGACGTTGTATTTTTGTTTTATTCATTTTAACTTTATTATCCTGTACAAATAAAACATCTCATTCTTTAAAAATACTTTTTGGTGTGTTCATCTTTTTAATCTTCAAATTACAACTACACACACTTGAAGTACTGTATGGGAATAAAAGACAGGTTGCATTGCAATTAGGTTTTACGACAATAACTCGCGATCGCCCACTTGAGTTTCTCGACGGTATTACAGACTACACTAAAATTCAATTTTCTGCAATCGATCAAAACACTAGTAAAATCGCGCCTTACCGCGTGAAAATTTCAAAGAAATCACGCACCAATACCGGGTGTGCCAAGGAATTCAACCCGCAAAAAGGTCGGATAACGGCCGCTGCATCTGTTTCTCTATACTGCACCCCGTGATTTTTCCATCACGGCTTGCCAGCCAGGGCCAAGGTACCTCATGAGTAACTTTAGATAGTTATTCAGTGTCTTTAATATGTGCATATATTCTACAGGAATATAAATATACATATGTACAGATAAACGGTTGTAAATTGTTATGATGGTAAAGTACAGTGTAGTTGACTGTTGACACTGGAGTAGCCTAACATATGGCAAAGTTTCCGTATGAAAGTGCTAAAGGGCATGTCTAAAAGGGTATGTGACTACAAATGTTTATTTTTACAATTGTGAAGTGAACAGCTGTTTAAAATACTGACTGGATTAAGATGGTAAAATCCCTTCTGAGAATGCTCCACAAATATCTGCAGAGGTTTTTTTTTCATGCCTAATATTTTAATAGCAAAAAGAGCCTACTGTGTTGCAACTGTACATTGCGATCTCCCTCTATCAAATCTATCTTTCTACTCAGATTGTGTATGTCTATGAGAATATTAATTTAAATCTTCATACAAATCTTAAATAATATATTTGTAGGTTTTATACCTCCATGTCTGTCATCACTTAGTTTTGAAAGTTGTACCAATATGCCTTCCTTTGCAGTTTGAACTGTCATTGATATTAATATCGATTTGTTTATTACCAAAGTGGAAATGAGATTCTGCTATCACTGTGCTGCTCTCTCACCCAGTAAAGATTCATAAACTCACAGTATTTCATGTTCTGCAGCCTGTGTTTGATTTGTTCTGATTTGTTTTCCTTTATAGTTTGGGTAAGCGATAGTAAGTTTACCGTGTAATGTTAGCAAAGTTAAATTAGTAAACAAAGAAGCCCTAATGCATATCCACTATTGTTTACTGGCGCATATTTGAGATCACTTTCACAGTAGCACTCCAGTTGGCTTAATTAAATATATAAATATATAATACTGTTTGATTAGATGTAGAGCTTGCTAAGATTGTGTATGTCTAAGCAAAATTAAATTAACACACCATTAGCTAAATGCATCATATAATTGATTAGCTTTTTAGCGTTTATAAACCTAAGGAACAAGTAAACAGGTATATACAGTAGGTAAAGTATAGTTTAACAAACAATTATTTTTCTGTGATTCCATGTTGTTTAACCATTTTCTATAAGAATGCAGAATACATCACATATCAGGTAATTAAAAACTGTTTTTTAAGGGCGGTTTTGTCTTGTAGGATGTTCTTTTTATCCATTCTATTTTTATTTATTACTGTATATTAAAACCTCCTACAAATATTTCATAAGATTTTTCTTGGTTATCTTAAGCTTATAAAAAAAAATCCACATGGCCATTTGTGATGCATGGTTACTACATAGTTAACATTTAATCTATTTCTATTTAATTCAAGTAAGCTGCCCTTGATCATGCCGAAATAAATTTTCTAGCTGAAAATGTATGTTTGATCAGCAACAATGTCAACGCTTTACTATGTGTAGCTTGGACAAAAGCAGTCTGAATGCAGATAGCTGACTTGGGATATAGTGATAACTCACAAATGTGACCAACTCCGCACTTTGCAGTGAAATGATCCATTTATTTTTTGGAAGGAAGGTCTACATGACCCATAAAAAGCTTGTGTCTTACTTTGACTGTGTTAGGTCCAAATATATGAAGGTATGCTCAGGCTCTCTTTCAATTACTTTTGAATCTTGATTTTTTCTATTATGTTTATCTACGGTACATGCAAAGTACTGAATTCTGTTACGTATTGTATATGTTGATGGGCATATGTAAATGTTTCATGTGTCTCCTGCATAAAAGGAAATATTAATACTATTCCAAAACACATTGAGAATATAAAATATGTTTCATAAGTATATGCTCAAATGTACTTAAAAATATGTAAAACAAAATCTACATTAGTCTTTTGTAGAAATGAAATTCCAAGAAAAGTCGCATTCTCCTTACAGCAACAACTGGCCTTGGGCATCCCACAGCATTATGGATCAAAGATTTGTTATAGAAATACATAACTATAGAGGCAATTGTAAGAATACTTGCAATACAGTAGTTACATTATGATTGAGTAAAGGAGATATAGTGACAAATTGCAATCCAAGGTCATCATTTCTGTACATACAGATGTTGCAAAACTTACTGTCCCCGGTGCTGCGGATGAACAAGTAAAATGCAGATGAATCTGGGAGACAATGCTTCTGAACGGGAGCTCCTGCAGCGTTAAATTTTCAGTACCACGACCGCCGCGGAATGCGTGACCACACGTAGCAGCGGCACTGAAGACCGTCTTGAGAAGCATATACACAAAAATAGGGAACTCAGGTAAAGTAGTATGCCCGAATTCATTGTTCATGATAAGGTAATGTAATGTCAAGCAGTAATATTAGTGACAAAGATAGTCAGTGAAGTAGTAAGAGAGATATGAATTAGCAGATTTTACTCCCCTGAACTCACCCATCTCTACTTTAAAGAACAAACAAAATAACAAATCAAAGTAACATCTCCCCTAAAGCAGTTAGGTCACAATGTAAGATATTTGTTACTAAATTGTAAAAGTTAGGCCCAGTCATTTTGTTATTTGTAGGCTTACCACTATGGCTGTACTATGATGACCATTGTCCTGATTTGATCTATTACGGATTAATCGGCACCAAAGCAATTAGTATCAACTACAAGCCACTAAAAACCAGAAATAGAAGAAAAATGCATCAGAACAAGTCTACATTGTGCCTCCCTTCTTAAAAGTGTATAAAGTGTACCCCTTCAAATTATTTATTATATTTCTGATGTGACCACTGCACCTGTTCTGCAGGAATCAGACATTCACAATCCTATCACCATTGTATTGACATTTCCTGGGATGGATAAGTGAGCATCTAAAATTTTGTGAATAATAGACTTTATTAGGCATGAAAATCAATGATCCTCATCCTTGTACTGTCTTGGCTGTGACATTGTTTTAATGAATAGCTTACCACAGCTGCACTGGTCCTTGGACAATAATAAGCCTCTGGACAGAACAAAGGAGCATTTCTTGTCGTTCTTTTTTTTATTATTGGGCATGAATGATTCCACCAACACCCCATGCTACAGGAAGTAACAAAAGAAAGAGTACCTAATATGATTTCATATCCTGCATCCATTGAAATGGATACTAAAATGCCATCCCATTGTCTCCTTATGTTCAAATCTGCCCAGTATAAGTCAAACAATTTGTTTAGCTGTTTCTCATACAGAGGACAAGATTATTGATAGAGCCACCAATATTACTAAAACATGTACAAGAAAAAAGTGTTAGTACTGTAGTTTTTCTGACTCTACTCAGTTTCTATACTTATTCCACCATCAAATTATTTCTATGTACTCCATATGGTTTTGGTTTCTCTGCAGTTGCAAACTGTATTACTGTACATCTACTAATACATTTTCTCAGGACTAAAACATTTCATTAGTTATACACCAGTGCTTCTTACAACCAGCATAATATTATTTATCCTTTGCAGAAATCTATATTTATTTGATTATTTATATGATTTAAAGTTCAGTTTGGAAGCTGTGCTCTACTTGATATATTTGTAAAAAAAAAAGAAGAAAAAAATCAATACCATAAAATTCAATTTATGCTACATGAATTACCACCAGAGAACGGAGGCCTTTAAATAGGACATTAAGATACATGGGATAAAATGTAGAGTTGCACACTGCAGTGATAAAAGTATGTATTGCTTTTTTTTTTTTTAAAGAAGGCTTTTGGTACATCTAGAAAATATAAAGTGTAGTCTCCGTAGTGTATAGTGAGGTCAAATTTAGCAAAATGATAATGCAAACTCAGCAATCTGATTTATTATAACAAACAAAGGGTTCTTCGGTATTAGATAATATTTAGGTATGAGTTATCTTTTAACAATTTAATCACAAAAGGTTGCCGTTGCCATACTACAGGCATACCCCGGTTTAAGGACACTCACTTTAAGTACACTCGCGACTAAGTACATATCGCTCAATAGGAAAATGGTAGCTCACACATGCGCCTGTCAGCACATCCTGAACAGCAATACCGGCTCCCTACTTGTACCGAAGCTGTGCGCAAGCGGGGAGACTATCGAGCCTTTTACACATGTGTTATTTACATCAGTTATGCACATACATGACGATTGCAGTACAGTTCATGCATCGATAAGTAAGAAAAAGGTAGTGCTTCACTTTAAGTACATTTTCGCTTTACATACATGCTCCGGTCCCATTGTGTACGTTAATGCGGGGTATGCCTGTATACTGTATTGTGATCATCTGATTTATATTGAAGTGCTTTGTGAACTAATTCATTAACAAGAGTTGGCTTATAAAAATATGTTCTTCTAGAAACAACAACATAAAGTGAGTTGAAAGAGGCGATAGCACTCACATCTACAGTATCTCCACACCCATTTATCTAAAAATGATCAAAAGTAACATAAAAAGAACGAATAAAAAAAATAATTCTTGATTCGTGAGTTTTTATGATATGTATTAATTCTTCATGCAAAATAAATAAATAAATATTCATTTCAACAATATCAATAAATATCCCCCACCAAAAATATCTTATTCTTAAGTACACAACGTTCCAGTGGGGTGATGTATGGGCATACCTCATAATATTCAGCAATATCCAGGAAGTGGTATCCCATGGGGGAAAGATTAAGCAGTGCACTGTGAAGAAAAACGATGGAGGCTAGATCGCTCAAAAATAGTAAAAATATTTATTGAGCCATCAGCAACATGTTAAAAAACAGAGAAAAAGCAGAGAGACCTCCGACACGTTTAGCGCATGCGTGCATCCTGCATCTGATTATAAGCCGGGAGCAAGCTATCTTCAGATATACAAACAACATGGTCGTGAGTACTACCTGAAGTGATTGTATCATTGATATTCAATTTTTTTTTACAAAGATTGTCCAAGTCTAACTCCAGGAGATATCACCTTTATGTCGCAAAGGGGTCTGTATTTTCCTCTTTGTCGTCTTTTAAAGACATCCCCTCTGGGTACTATTACTAAGGTTTTATCGTCATCATTATTTGTATACTCTAGAGCACTGATATTGTGACTGTGGTTCCTTTTTTCCATGTTAATATTTATCCACCACCAAATGCTTCACCACTTCACCGGTATTTCTCAAATGTTTCTGTTGGCGCAACACTGTAATCATGATATACAACTCTGTTTACACTAGTGGAGGGGCAAGAGGCATACAGTAAATAAGAGTTCATGTTTTACTTGGCCTCATAAGTGCATCTACATCTATCTTTCTTCACCTTTGTTTTCCCATGTATCCATCGGCATTACTAGCCTCCACATTTCCCTGAAGTGAGAGCTGTAGAGGGTCTTCCTTCTGCTGTAGAGGGTCTTCCTCTTGCCTACTGGCATTTGGTCACCATTGAGGAGGATTTTGAGATATGGCAATCAGATAGAAGCATAAAGATGTGAGAAAGCTCATGATTCTGGTACTGTTCTCAGTCTGTATAAGAATTAAACAAGTGTATAGTTTCAATATCAACCACACAGTCCACCACACACTGCACTTTTTACAAACCCAATCAGGAATTTCTTCTGTGATTATTATTTACCTCTGAAATTACGTATAAATGAATCACATTTATTTCCCTCCCCCCCATACCATTTAAATTACCAATTAGGAAAGGGGTAAAATAAGACAAAGACTAGTTATTATAAGAGTAGTAAAACCCACCCTAACATCCACAGAGCTCCTTCATCTTGGCTCAAGATTTTCCCCTGTATACCCTGTGGAATGTATTTTTGAAAGAGCAGCACCCCATGTCATAGGGGTTGAATTATATTCTTATAATTCGTATAAGACTTACAGTATATACGTGTGTTTATACTTTTTAGTCTATTTTGAAGTTAGTTGTGCTTCAGTTTTCAGTTCAGTACCGGACAGTACCAGCACCAGTTCAGTTGCAGGTGTTTTCCTCTGCCTTTAAGGAAATCAAAATGACTGCCAAATCCCTCTGGTACTGCAGGTCAATAGGAGTTGCAACCTCATTTGGGGGTTGATGTTGCAGCTTCTATTGGGTGGCCATTTAAATATCCATGAGGGAACACCAGTAAAAAAAAAAAAAAAAAGGGTAAACTCCAGATAACCCCCCTCACTTTAAGGGATGATGGCACATCCGTTAAACTAATGTAACATATCTTCAATCCCATTGGCTGCAATACCATGTGATGAGACATGTGGTTTTAAGGATGTAATCTACATCCCTTGGAGATGACGTCACAGCCTTAAAAAAAAAGAAAAAGGCGGGCACATGATACAGCGTCCATTCGGATTGGAGCTGTACCATCTGACCCTAAAATGTGACGCCACAGGCCCTATATAAGGCCTGTTCCATCTCATTTTAGCGGAAGATCTCGATGAGGCAACATCCGTTTGGATTTACCATGGGGTTGGATTGAAAGAAGAAGATAGAAGATAGAACAAAAGAAGAAAAGAACTACATAAGAAGAAAGAAGAAGGTGAAAGAAGATTAAAGAAAGAAGATTTTTTTTTACCTGACGCTGATCTTCAAGGTGGATGGATTTGGATTGCAGGTGATGACGTCGCAGGTCGAGAGCTTGCAGATACGCCGGGATTCGGAGGGTGTGGACTTCTAAAGGTAAGATAAATATTGAATGTATGTAATTGTCTTTTTTCAGGTTTTTTTATTGTATTTATTTCTTTTTATGTTTTTGCTTGCCCATTGTCTGATAATGTGTTAAACTGTGCCCCTTTAGGGTACATATAAATACAGATACAGGCAATGCGTTTTTTGGCAAATGCTTGTTTTCAATTGATTGTTATTTTTTTCTCTTTATTGTTTGGATTAAATTGTTTGGAATTTGGATGGCTTTTTTTAGTACATTTTAGGATTAGCGTTAAAATTGATTATTTGTTTTGTTGGCTAGTGTTTCAAATTCATTAATTGTTTTGTTGGCTAGTGTTTCAAATTAATTAATTGTTTTGTTGGCTAGTGCTTTGATTTCTTAAATTGATTGGTTGGCTATTGCTTTTATTTATTTATTTATTTAATTGGTTGGCTAGTGCTTTTATTTCTTGAATTGGGGTGTTTAGGTGCTTGCGTATATCTTTTATTATTGTGTATTTTTGGTCTTCATGCTTTTTTATTAGGGTGACCATTGACTGCTATAGTGGCTTATCATGCCCATATAATACAGTATGGGTATGATGAACCACTGTGCCAATCAATTGGTAGAGGATGGGTTTAGTGGACCCGGGGTGGGTGGTTAGGCCTCCCAGGTGGGTAGCAGGGAAGGGTGGGTTAACCCCTTATTTATAGCGGTCAGCCGCTAAGGTAATGAAGTTGCCTGTAAATGCATTATTATTGCATGGGATTCACGTGGGGGTCTCCGGTGCTGATATTAATGGGTATCAACTCCGGAGACTCCCAGCATCAATCCGATGCAGGGAAAAAAGCATTTTTTTTCTAAGCCCTCTCTCGCCGTGTTCTCAGCAGGTTCTCCCCAGCTTCACGCCAACTTTTCCTAGCATGAGGATTTTGTGAGAAACTCGCCATTCTTGACTGTGATTAGCCTCGATAAACTAATCGAGGCTACTAGAATTGCACGAGTTTCAGAACCTGCCGAAAAGGGGCTTATAGCCGGACAATGTGTTTTGGACGGCTGAAAAAATTGGCGATTCATGCCTTTATCTCCCACTTATCGAGGCTTACTGAATAGCAGTAGGCATTTTGGCCGAAAGGTGGTTTACAGAATAGGCCCCCTTGAGTACAATAAATCGCGATGGAGAGGCTGAATCTTGAAGAGACAAATCAATTTGTTTTTTGAGCTTGACGGCCGCGTCACAGCCCCGTCACCTGAGCGGTTCAGCCAATGAGGGCGCCACGCCTCCAGATAGCTCCTGCCTTCAGTGCATGTTTCTTGTGCTTGTCACGGGTCGCGCGCTCAAACATGCACTACAATCGTGGCTTTAGATGGGGTATGTTTTTGTGTGTGTGTCTGTCTTTGTGTGTGTCTGTGTCTGTATGGGCCTATGTCTCTGTGTGCTTGTATCTCTGTGTGTCTTTCTTTATTTTCTTTCTGGTAACCCCCCATTAACACCCCCATCTTTCTTCTCCCCTTCTGCAAAAAGCTTTCAATAATGTCTAAGGAAATATATATAAAATATATATATATTGGTTGAAACAGACTGTTACAAAGCAGATAGATTTTTATTTTAATACATTACTTTTACAGTTATTACCATTAAATCTCCCCATTAGTAATGGAGTTTATGAAGAAGAAGCTATTGGCAGAATAAT
Source organism: Ascaphus truei (assembly GCF_040206685.1). Classification (NCBI taxonomy): domain Eukaryota; kingdom Metazoa; phylum Chordata; class Amphibia; order Anura; family Ascaphidae; genus Ascaphus; species Ascaphus truei. The sequence continues at coordinate 82,486,852 of NC_134487.1, read as the reverse complement.
AAGTATTGCTCTTTTTCTGAGTCTGGTAATGGCTGTAGTAATAGAATGTGGCAGTAGAGAACAGAAAAGTTTAGGCATATGTGTCAAGCAACAGGTTTCTCCAAAAAATGACTGGTGGGTGTTGTGTGTGTTAGTTAATCGGTAGGTGGGTTATGTGTATTGGGGGAGGGTTATTATGTGTATTGGGTGGGTTATGTGTATTGGGGTGTTAGTGTGTGTATTGGGGAGATGGGGTGGTTATTATGTGTATTGGGGGGCTTAGTGTGTGTATTGGCGAGATGGGGTGGTTATTATGTGTATTGGGGGGCTTAGTGTGTATTCTGGGAGGAGGGCTATTGAGGGGGAGAGATAGGAGTGTGAGGGAGAGAGGTGTGGGAGAGAGAGGGTTGGGGTTTGGGAGCGAGAGAGGTGTGGGGGTGTGTGAGAGAGAGGGGGTGGAGGTGTAGGAGGGAGAGAGGTGGGGTGTGGGAAAGAGAGAGAGAGAGAGAGGTACGTGTGTGAGAGAGAGTGGTGGGGGTGTAAGATATAGAAAGGGGGGTCTCGCAAGGATGCTGACACATGGAAGAGGGGGGGAGGGCATTGCCCAGTTGACACTAATCCTGGGCCCCGGGAAAGCACTGGATAATAGAAACCTGTGAGTGTGCAGAAAAAGGATAAAAAATATACTTTTCTTTGAAATTTCGATTATCTAGTTCTATTACACGTTGAAGAAAAGTCCTGAAGACCTATTTTACATTTTTTATGTTGCTAGGACAATTTTATCTTCAATAATGGTCAATGAAGAGCAGGAGAGATGATAGATTGAAGATGGACTCAACAAACTGGGTTTGGGCATCAAGAGACTTGAGATGTTTTTTGGGAGCAGGCAGGGGGGCAGATTTTCAGGGGGGGAAACTGTTTTTTTTTTTTGGTTCAGGGTCATGGAGTCCCTAAAGAAGTCAATCTTCAGGGCAAATGACAGAACCAAATGATAACAGTTTCTATATATTTAAGACATGATTAAATGCTTTAATTTACAGGGATTATACGGTCTTGATGTTGATGGCAATTCAAGTGTCACAGAAAATGCGTGTACATTCACAATGGCTACCCATGTAATTGATGGGGTATTGTAATATAAATGTTTAACATGTACAGGCTTAAGAATATAGGTAGCCGGCACTTCAAAAACCAGAAAGACCCTCCATGGATGACTTAATAACCGCCTGGACCTTGGCACTGTATGTTGTTAATGGTGCAGCATCCCTTGCAGGAGACAGGGCATGTGCCTAGTGCTCACAGGCACACGTATATAGCACAAACTTTAGCCCAAGCGCTGACTTAATAAACAATATAAGCCCACAATGTAACTCACAGTTAGTTGTATCTGTCAGTGCGGTCCTATGCGGTGTATCCGTATGAGCGGCGTGCGATCCACCAGTAGAGTTGACATAGGAGAAAGAGAAAGCAGGCAGCGCACTGCCAAAACAGCAGGAGGAGGCTCAAGGGTTAAAATAAAAAAAACCTTTTCCATGATGGGATCAAACAGAAAAGCCCCCAGACATCTCCAACAGCACCACACCTACGCGTTTCGGGCCGTGTGCCCTTTATCAAGGTGTATGCTGTTGCTAAAACCCCCGGCACCTAAATACCGGTCCCGTTCGCGCCAGTGAGTGACATCACGAAATCCAATCCGCTACCTGCTCCTTCGTACGGAGGCTCTCATTGGGTGCTGTGTGAGCACCGAACAAAACCAGCTTTATTAGTACTAAACAAACATCTCTCAGCTTCTAGGAGTGAGCAGCCTTTCAACAAAAGCTTTATTGGCCTTTTCAGAGAGACAAACAAAACTTTATTGATGCTCACACTGACACCTCTGTATTATCTGTATCGTGACGTCAGTCACGCGGCAAACAACAACAGGGACAAAAAAGTCATGTACAATAAAGATATATAAATACACACAAACACAAATGAAAAAGTGAAAGCATATGAAATTTTTTTTTTTCAATAAAAACATATAACAAAACCATGTTAATGTATCCCAAGGGTTACTGTGTATATGTCCCGTGCAGACTTCATGTAGACCATTAACAGGAAAATACATTAGTCTTCATCAACGACATATATATATAGCTTCGTGTAAACATTTAATAGATGTAAAATCAGGCTTCACAACCAGAATGTATTCAGATGATAAAAATATAGGTCTGTAAATACCTTAGTTGTATAAGTAAATGAAACACTAGTAACCCTACCTTCAGATTAAACCTAAAATCTAACGAAAAACCTATCAAATATTTGGTATATATTCAAGGGATGCGTTATATTATAAATTGCATCACCACTTGAAAAAAATATCTTGTAGGTATACTCGAAAGAATATCTACCACAGCTTGAAATCCAATAAGCACAATTTGATATTATCTATTTACAAAAGAGATAACGTGATATTGTGGTATATATTACCAGATGTAATGAATCGAATGTATCCCATATAACAGATGGTGGTCAAAAGGTATTCCTTATAAGGCCACCATCTATAACAAAAGAACCTCCATAACCCTGTTTGAAAAAACTAATCCAACTATATCAAAATTGAAATAACCATTCAATATAACAAAACAGAGGAAGCAGAGTACATCTAACTAGGGGGCGCACTTTAACAAACTGGAATATCGGAACAGGAGTGGAAGAATCAGAAGGAGGACCACAGGATAATAAAAAATGTCCCAGGTCCCAATCCGTATTGAGGCCTTGGGGAACCATAGTTTTTAATATAAAGATCCAGTAGGCCTCCCTCTGATCCAGTCTCCTGATCTGATTACCCCTCTAACAAATGCTAGATGGCGCTCTACTAACCCAATAAAACAGTGAAGTGAATCAATAAATAAAACAATAAAGTGATATAATAAAGTGAATAAACAAATCAATAGTGATAAATACTCAATGTATATAAATAGTGAATATAAAGGAAAAAACCACTTATCACTCGACCATGCAGAAAAGACTGTTTCAAAAGTCTGAAGGAGCACTGTTGATCGAATTCCAGGGGAGCGTCGTGGATACCCAAAAGAAGAAAATATATATAATGTAATACAGTATCACAGTGATAATCAAAATATAAGGGGTTGCCAAATCACTACTCACAAACGAAGTAGATTTTAAAGCATTGGTTCATTGATTCTGTCTGGAACTGTGAATCATCCCAGCCAGGTGCGGTACATAGGGTCAGCAATCTCATGAAAAAGAGAAAACAGCCATGGTGCAGATAGAATATCCAGATTTATAAAAAGGTCACGAATGGAGGCTTACATAGATCTTAAAAGTAAAGGCAGTATACAGCTGGGTCTTTAGTGCGTCGCAGACTCTCACCGCCCGGTACACACTGCTCACAGCTCTCGCGTGTGTGGACACCGTGACGTCACTTCCGGATCGTGTCGTCACAGCTCGCCGGAACAGAGGACATCACCAAGACTCCCTCTGCTTCTCTTCCTCCTTTAAGATGGCTAACGAGCCAGACTCTACGCATTTCGACGTAATGACGTCTTCATCAGGAGTGGCTAACACATGCTAATAGCTAGATATATATACTCTATACCTAGCTACGAGTGTGCAATTCTAAATGATTCATACACAGTTGCAATTGGTCAATGTCAGGTATACACATACTTCCTGTGTGAAATACGAACAAAATACAGTACTAATTCAAAAATATCAAATACACAATATACAATAAATACACAATAGAAAATATAAAAATAAATCAGTACTATGTAAATGAACTAAATGATGTTAATCTATATATCAATTGATAGTAAAATTGAGTGGGTATGTTGCCCCCAAAACAACCTAGCCACAAAATACAATCTCTAATTAAAAACGACGATTGTTGATACCTAATAGCAATAGACGAAAAAGAGCAGGAAAAAAACATAATTAGCAACAATATGTTAATATATTAAAAAATCTTAAAAATATCATAAAAAAAAAATATATATATTAATTAAAAACATATATTTATTAATTGAAAAATTGTTTTACTTAAAAGGTGTTAAAAATGAACTTCTTCATATTATAGGAAAACTCCTATATCAAGCTCAGCATTTAGGCCATCGGGAACTAACGTTTTTAATGTAAATATCCAAAAGGATCCAATTTTGGTTAGTTCCTGATCTCTATCTCCCCCTCTCCAATGAGGGAGAACATGTTCTATGGCCGTAAATTTTAAGCCTGATATATCTCCTTGATGTTTATTAATAAAATGTTCGGACAGTAAATGGGTCATCACTTTATGTCTCACATACCAATATGTTCAAGTATTTTAATGTTCATTTGCCTCTTAGTTTCCCCAACATATTGTAACCCACATGGGCACTCAATAAGGTATACAATATAGCTGGTTCTACAAGTTATATGTTTATTAATAGTATACTTTCTTTTAGTTACATTTGAAACAAATTCATATTTATCCTGGGCTCGATGAGCACAAGCCTTGCACATAGTGCATCCAAATTGATATATAGATTAACATCATTTAGTTCATTTATATAGTACTGATTTATTTTTATATTTTCTATTGTGTATTTATTGTATATTGTGTAATTGATATTTTTGAATTAATACTGTATTTTGTTCTTATTTCACACAGGAAGTATGTGTATACCTGACATTGACCAATTACAACTGTGTATGAATCATTTAGAATTGCACCAATCGTAGCTAGGTATAGGGTATATATATCTAGCTATTAGCATGTGTTAGCCACTCCTGATGAAGACGTCATTACGTCGAAATGCGTAGAGTCTGGCTCGTTAGCCATCTTAAAGGAGGAAGAGAAGCAGAGGGAGTCTTGGTGATGTCCTCCGTTCCGGCGAGCTGTGACGACACGATCCGGAAGTGACGTCACGGTGTCCACACACGCGAGAGCTGTGAGCAGTGTGTACCGGGCGGTGAGAGTCTGCGACGCACTAAAGACCCAGCTGTATACTGCCTTTACTTTTAAGATCTATGTAAGCCTCCATTCGTGACCTTTTTATAAATCTTGTTATTCTATCTGCACCATGGCTGTTTTCTCTTTTTCATGAGATTGCTGACCCTATATACCGCACCTGACTGGGAAGATTCACAGTTCCAGACAGAATCAATGAACCAATGCTTTAAAATCTACTTCGTTTGTGAGTAGTGATTTGGCAACCCCTTATATTTTGATTATCACTGTGTTACTGTATTACCCTATATATATTTTCTTCTTTTGGGTATCCATGACGCTCCCCTGGAATTCGATCAACAGAACCCCTCTTATATGTATGGGGATGTATTCAATTCCACAGACCTTCAGAAATCTACTGTCTCCCCTAGAACAATGGGTACAATGTAATGGAACCGGGTGTATGGTATCCTTATTCTTAAGTCTAACATGTTCCATCACCCGTATCTTCAGATTTCTTGTAGTCCTTCCTACGTACTGCTTGCCGCAGCTGCAGGTAAGGAGGTAAATGACATAAGAGGATTTACAGTTAATAAAACTCTCTATATAAAAAACTTATTTGGTAACTGTACTTTAAAAAATCTTAGATGGAAGTATTAAATTACAAATTTTGCAAGAGCCACACCTATATGACCCCTTAGTTAGTTTCTTAACCTTATTGGTATCTGATCCAAACAGACTGGGTGATAGGGTGTTTGAGATAGTCTTCGGCTTTCTAAATACAATTTTGGGGGTTGGTGGTAAGCCCTGCCCAAGAATGGGATCCAGATGCAAGATATTCCAGTGTTTCTCTAGAATCAATCTGATATCTTGTGCCTGTGGACTAAATGTGGTAATGAACAATGGGCTCTCTAACTTTGAGGCCTTTTTTGGTTTCCTACAAAGTAATTGATTCCTGTTAATTTCTTCCACCTCCCTCCAAGCTTGAATAAGATCAGAAGATCTGTACCCTCTTGCAATGACCCTCTTATGCTGGTCATCTGACTGTCTATGGACGTCCTCATCCTGGGAGCAATTACGTTTGGTCCTCATAAATTGCCCTTTTGGGATTCCCTTAATGAGGGACCTGGGGTGGCAGCTGTCTGCTCTCAGATAGGTGTTACGTGAGTTCTCTTTACGGAAAATATCTGTGTTAATATTTAAAGAGAGATCCACGTAAAGTTATAAATCCAAATATTTTAAATGTTGATAATCGTAAGTGAATGTGAATTTAAGACCATAATCATTGGTATTGAGTGATTCTGTAAATAATAAAAGTGTTGTGACATCACCTTCCCAAATAAAGATAAGATCGTCAATGAAGCGACAATAAAAGATAATGTGATCCCTAAAGATATTCCTGTCTCCAAACACATGGAATGACTCCCACCATCCCATGAATAAGTTTGCATAGGATGGGGTAAAGCTAGTACCCATAGCTGTTCTACGTGTCTGGAGATAGTGAATACCATCAAACAGAAAATAATTATGTGTCAACAAAAAGTGAATGGAATCTAAAATAAAGGTGACCTGTGACTGTGAAAAATCAGATAGATCCAAAAAGTGTTGTGACCCTGCCATCCACAGGTGATGCTCAATAATAGTATAAAGGGATGTGACGTCCATAGACAGCCAGATGTAATCTGATTTCCATGATATACACTGGCGACACACTTTATTCGAGCTCGGCTAGTCCCACGAATTCGGGTATACCCGGGTGTATTGAGGTTTGTGACTGTTTTCTGCCCGAGTGCATTGAGTTATTTTCCAGGCAGGGATTGAAGCATTTTATTCCCGCTGGCTGCAATACTGCACAGTACATATATATAAACTGCATTACAATTCATGAATTTATGCCATCTGGTAGACACGCGAAGCATTGCAGCCTATTAAATCCTAATCATTATCATTTAACAGATCAGCCGCCCATCAGCCAGGCATGAACCCAGGCTGGGAAGGCAAATGCAACGGGGCTTGTCAGAGGTGAGGAGCGGCGCATTCCAGGTATCTGCCAGGTACATACCGGGTATTTGCTCGAATAAAGTGTGTCGGTGCAGTATCCTTAATCTGGTTGATCAAGTCTGCACTATCCAAAACATTGAATGGAAGGGACCTCGCAAGGGGCTACAGGTAACGGTCCACGTACCATGACAGACCATCTCCCAAAGATCCAATGCTAGACACAATAGGCCTCCCCGGAGGGAATGTTGCCCCCCTTATATTTTATCACCTTATTCATTACGTGTGTTGTACGTATTTTGTCCCCCGTTCTCCATTGTTCTTGTGCTGTTTCACTCCCTTTGTCTCCCTTCCACCCCTCCTCTCCCTCCATTTTTTGCACATTGTTTTGCTCAATGAGATGTACTCTCCAGGCCTTCATTAGGGTCGGCTTTGTATCTGCATCTATCTTTAATACATTTTGCATTTTACAAATTTACAGTTTGTCTAATTCTTACTCTGATTGTGTGCTGGCAGCCATTGTATATATTAGTGACTTTTTCGAGGGGTCTGAGGTTCCTCCTTGTTCCTTTGCACCACATTATTAGTTCATTTCTCTACAAACTCTAATTTTTGTGGAGTGCTACCTAGCACACTGTAACGGAGTGCTCACCACAAACAAAGCGTCACCGCGAGGCCAAGGTGGGGATTGATATATAACACCAACCCACAGTCGCGTGGTCGCTTCTGGAGTTCAGATAGGTCGAGGTAGCCGAGGTCGGGGTTGGAGAGGTGCGGATTGTTGAAGGTACTTAGCCGATGGTCAGGATCGGAGAGGTGCGGATCGTCGTGGTACTTTACCGAGGTCAGAGTTGGAGTGGTGCGGATCATCGTTGGTAGCCGGGGTCAAGAGTTTAGAATAGCGGAGTCCAGAATAGCCGAGGTTAGAAACTTAGGCACTAGGAACCGGAGGACACAACAAAACTGTGCAGGCAAGGGTAGTAAGCAGTGAACACTTCGCACATAGGAAGGTTTATGGTCAGCCGATTAACCAGTGGACTGGCTGAGCATAAATAGGACACAGGGACCAATGAGGTAATAGGCTGGAGGAGGCGTGTCAGAGACAGTGAGTGTGATAGGAGGATACTACTGCTTTAATACGATTATTTTTACAAGTGATGTATTTTAAAGTATTATTATATCCTTGATCAGGATGGGATTGACTAAATAACCAAGCCATACTAACAGCCATGAAAACAACCTTTTCCTGAGCACCTCTGTCACTGGGGGCAGAACCCTTAGGGGTAGATACACAACGTGCCGTTAAATCTGGGCTACTAATGTGACGTTACCTAAATAGGTACCATCTGCTAGCTTCCCTGAGTTTAACGGGTATCTACAAAGCTACATATATGCAAAAATAACTTTCGTTAGGACCCTCATTTGCATAAGGCTAACCCCAGCTAATGTCGGGATAAGACAGTCCCTCGCACTAACTGGCTGTAACGTGGGCTCACATTAGATACATGCTAAGAAAGATGCCAGGTATATATTTCAATGTCTGGCCTGCCTCTTGTAGTGCAATATATACCTGGCATCTGCCTTCCCAACAAGAATATGTTAATTAACCCCTTGGAAGCCATAGTGGCCATCAGGGCATGCATTATGCATGCCTTCATGGCCACTAAGGTAACCAAGGGGTTAATACATTACCCTAACTACTGATAACCCACATCGCTGTCTAGCCCAGGGAACATCCCCATATCTCAGATCCCTTGGCCAGCTCCCTATTCAAGAACCACACAGCACCCGGAGGGACAGATGGGGTCCATTGGGCATCTTCACCTGCATATCTTTGCTGGGCAAAATGTGCTCTGGTTGGACCATGTCAGGTTGGACCAGAGTTTCAGTGGCCCCGGTGTCCAGCAAACTGGCTGCCATCTTGGTACCGATGGTCACTGAGCGCAGATGCTTATGTTGCACATCTTTGGGCTTGAGCCCTATCGCAACAACTCTGTGTCCCTCTGCCTCGGTGGGGGTTGGTAGGTTGAAAGCTCAACCTGCTTGATCAGCTGGAGCTATTCCATGGTTGGTGCCAATCCAACACAGATGATCCTCTTGGGGATTGGGATTGTGGTCCCGGGTTGGGGAATGCTATCCATGCTGAGTTGGGAATTGGCCCTCATATAGCCTGACCTAGGTACCACACAGATAGCACTTTTGTTCAGGCATGTATTCTGTCTGCCAGGGTGAAGTTTGTGGGTGAGTTGTTTACTTCTCCAATTCAGAAAAAACAGACCATATAGTCCAAAATTAGTGCAACAGAAGCAATCCAGAGATATAGCAAATCTCACAACATTAAGGACATCGGATTCCTATTTTGAAACTTGTTTCTAAGTCCTTCAGAGCACTTGACGAAGTTGTCATCCCAATAAGAGTTCATAAGCACGTGATTTATTGGGTAATGGGGGTACACAAAACCAAAGGCTAGGGATCCCCTTTTCCCCAACCACATTCAGATAAAGTCACAGAACAATATGGGTAATGCAATAAGTATAATATCAAAGTCCATTCACTGTTGATATACAGGTATAAGGAGCAGGAAATCCATGTAGGCGTGCATCCATCTTGATTGAAGATCAGGAAAGAAACCCTCTAGGGAGGAAAGTGGAGCACAACCCAGAGACAAATAGCAGGAACCAGCAAACTAGAGGTTAAAAACTTCTTTAATGATCCAAAAAGGGGGGAGACACCATAGAAAAATACACCAACCACCCACTCTGACGCGTGTACTCTTTGACAAAGGGCTTTGCCCGAAACGCGTCAGAGTGGGTGGTTGGTGTATTTTTCTATGGTGTCTCCCCCCTTTTTGGATCATTAAAGGAGTTTTAACCTCTAGTTTGCTGGTTCCTGCTATTTTGTCTCTGGGTTGTGCTCCACTTTCCTCCCTAGAGGGTTTCTTTCCTACTTCTCCAATTCGGTAGCTCCAACTTTTGCGGCAGACATTAACACCATTACTGTACGTGTATATGCCTTATGTACACAATGTGAGTACATAGGTAATTTATCCTGTACACTTGCTGCTATTTTTGGAAGATAAAATCCATACTGGTCTGTACTATTGTCTATTTTCTCTCATTCCGAGATATTCATACATTCTGCCACATAGCTGACCAAGAAAGATTGAGATACCAATTGCCACGGCTATCTGCATTTTTTATTCAGTAACACTGTAAATAGATTGATTGAGGGAGCCAAGACCCCTCCCCTTTTCAACTATCTTACAATAGTGTACACTGTATATCTCTTCTTGTTTTGGGTGATCTGGAGAGACGCTCCCTCTGGATTCTGGAAAAAGGTGTTTGCTAAAGGGAATTCAAGCAAATTCCCACTAGAGTACTGAGATTTCGCGAATCACCAAAAGATAACATCTAAACATTTTATTACGTTATATGTAACATTTTAACTATATAACTATATAATTAAGATTTATTATCTTCACACCTCTTTTTGTCACAGACAGTATTCTTTTGTTACTGCACATTTATAGTTCACTTGAATCACTAATTTATCTTCATTTGCTGTGCTCGGTTTTTTCCGTGAGGAATCATCCACTAATTATATCACTATGTATATTTATAACTTGACCTGTGTGTGTGCACCATCACCAATCACTTTTGGATATTTCCAGTTCACAGTAGGCATTCTCTGCTTTCCAGGTTAACTGGAGGGCGAGATCTTCACCCACTCCTCCTCTGGGAGGTGGTGCAAGTGGCACTGCTGTTCAAATCCCTGCAGGACTCCCACAATGACACCAGGCACCTCGTCAAACTTTGCAAAGGTGTTGTAGGTCAGCCATGTGGTATTAATAAAGGGGAGCGCAGATCTCAAAATATTACATGTGAAAAGAATGAAACGCAATATAGTGCAAATATAGTCTTTAAACCAATTGTTTGACAATAGAGGTTTCTCGTGAATGGAGACTCACGTGGTTCTAGTAATAAAGATGTATTTCAAAAACTGCTGTTTTTGGCTAGACTCAGATGTATGATGGTGTGTAAGGATTTCCACTTGTATGCAGTCAATTGTGTCCTAATAATACAGACACATAAAATGGCTTGGCATGCGCTCCACTCCGCTCGCTGCTGCCTCCTTGTCCTCCGTATCAGACCTCTCCGACCCGATACGTCACTTCTGGTTAGTGACGCACCTTGGATCGCGGGGAATCCCGATTGCAGGAGGATCTCAGCAATAGGCTTCCTTCATGGGGGGCGGAATCGGAGTCCTCTGATGCGCCTCAGCAAACCATAGACTCTACGCCTTCTCTGCTAATGTCTCTATGGGCTCCTGATAAGAAAGATTTACAGGCACAAATGTTTGAGCTGGGTCCGATGAGGTGCACCTGGGAGACCCAGATCAAGTCCAAGGGCAAATTCAATATCGCGTCTCCCACCTCACAACTCACCCCACTTTTCAACAACCCTAATTTTCCCCCAGGAAGTGATTCCAAACAATTCGACCAATTTAAAGCTAAGAATATTAGAGCAATTGCTAACCTATTACACAACGGGAAATTTCTTAGTTTCCAAGAGCTTCAAACCAGGTATGAGGCACCAGATTTGCATATGTTTAAATATCTTCAGATTAGACATTTTCTACAAAAAATCTCCCCAGAGTTAGAATTCCCCTCTCTCCCAAGTTTTAAAGTATTGCGTAGAAGAAGTATTTACCAAAAAGGTTTGATCACAAGAATACATGCTGGAATAGAGGCTTCAGTGGACTCACCTGACCATGACTATATGCTCAAATGGGCAGCTGATTTAAATACAGAAATTGACAGAGATGATTGGGAGGATATTTGGGAGTTCGCTGCAAAAACTAGTCTATTAAAGAAAACATCTACAAGATTCTATTTTATTGGTACCTCACTCCAAGCCGATTGAAACAAATCTACCCTCTGGTGTCTGATCTGTGTTGGAGGGGCTGCGGGCAAGGAGGTGATATGGTGCACATTTGGTGGACATGCCCGGCGATACAGAAATATTTGACTACTCTCCAAACTATTAAAGATAACAGACTTATCCATCTCCATGGACCCCCTGATTTTTCTGTTGGCAAAGCCAGTCGAAGATGTAGGCCGCCCTATGAGACGGCTGATATAATTTATTCTGACGGCGTCTAGATGTGCCGTGATGGTCTCTTGGAAGAAGATATCCCCCCCTCTAGACAAGCTATTGAGAAAAGAATAAACAAGGTGATGCCTAAATCCACCTCTTCTGTACCTGAGAGAGAATATTCAGCCTGCGAGAAACCAGGCAGGGGTCAGACTACGAAGAAAGACACGTATCTTATGAATAATGGTACTTTATAAGTAGAGAACATAGAAATCGCATACAGTGGCCTTCAGAATTGAAGGATCATGAACAATACCTATGGCAATTGTGCAGAGAGAATAGTAATGTACCCAGCTGCACAATTGTCCCACAGTGTCTATTAATCAGTCACGATGGTCCATAAGCTAATTAATGGGCCACTGGTGATATAGCATTGGAGCTCATGTAGAGATGTGTGTTAATAGTTGCAGGCCTGGTACCTCACAAAGAGTAGGGGTAGCTGTGTACATTGAAAGGATACTGATGTGTTGTTGAGGCGACCCCCTGGATGCATTTCCATTTGGTCTACTCCCAGATTCGGAAACCCATCTTCCACGGGTTCTCTTTCATCAGGTAATGTACCCTCCTGGATTGTATCCGCTATTTTTGGTATGCACTGTTTTGCCAGACTAGGAAGTCTTTGTCACTCGCCAAGCTCCTCTGGACAGGTTCACTCTCTCCTCGCGGATCTCCCCTTGCTCACATGCTCCTCTCTACCTATATCTCTCCCCTCCACCTTTAAGACCCACCTTAAGACACACTTGCTTAAAGAAGCATATGAGTAGCACCGTGGCTAATACTATACACGATACATAAAGCTTGGCCCATGCAGACACACTTAACAGAATGCCCTCCTACTGTCTCTGTACATTCTTCCTACCTAACAATTAGATTGTAAGCTCTTCGGAGCAGGGACTCCTCTTCCTAAATGTTACTTTATGTACAGTATGAAGCACTTATTCCCATGATCTGTTATTTGTATTTGTTATTTATATGACTGTCACGTGCATTACTACTGTGAAGCGCTATGTACATTAATGGCGCTATTTAAATAAAGACATACATACATACATACAGTACACTCCTCCTTCCGTGATGTCATACTTCTTGGTATCCTATCGTATGACCTCAGTCCCTTCCTTGGTTCACAGCCATGTGCCAGTGGGCATGTCAATAAATATACTTATGTGTTCATAGGGTTGTTACATTTATTATATTTAAAAAATGGTGGGGACGTAACAGGTTTTGAGCAGAGGGAGAGTGTAGCCTCCCTTAGTTGATACTGCTTGGTATTGTTCCCCTAAGGGGAAAATCATCCCCTTAATGGGTTAAGTTAAGTGGGAGTCACATATGCCCCTCCCATAAATTGTCCCCAAGAAGGAATATGCCTATTACAGAATGTATAAATATATCCATTCATTCCCCCTTTCTTGGTTTTGAGCTCTGTTCTGCAGTTTACTTCTAAGTTCTTGTTAGTTCTGAAGTTATCAGTTCTAGCCATGTAACTCCAGTATATTTGGCTAGGTCCAAGCTGTGGACCTCAGAGTAGCCAGACACTAAAACCTTGAGAGGAAAAGGAAGCTATGCCTGCATGGTAATACTGACAAATGGTTTCCAGTCTATGCAACAGTACTTTTCCAGGCATTTGGATAATAGAGATCAAGAACATAGAAGTTTGCAACAAGGTTTGCCTCATAGAAAGGTTCCTCTATGGTAGTGTATGTTGAGACACCCTCTCTGGTAGAGGTCCTGGGGAAATCACCAGTGGGAGAAATTGAAACTGTTTTATCAACTATTATACACAGATTGTTCAATAAGGTTTTTTTAATAAAAGTTCTTGGCACCCTTATTCTTGAGTCCTTCCCTGCTCGCCACCCTGCCACTAGAAAAATCTGAGGTTGAAGCATCATGCCCCTCAAAGAATAGCCAGTGACTGACTCTGCAGTACACATATTCCTACAATAGTGTTGCCCACAGGCCTGGAGGGGGTTACACACATAAATAAGTAATTCTGTGTTCATTATACATTTGTGTGCTCAATAAAATATAGCAGGGATACAACACAGATAAAACAGTGATGTGGTTAACCAAATATAATGACCAAAATGTTGCCCTAATTATAATATCTAGTTAATAATAAATAATAATAATAATAGCATGTTCTTGTATAGCGCTGCTATTTGTACGCAGCGCTTTACAGAGACATTTTGCAGGCACAGGTCCCTGCCCCGTGGAGCTTGCAATCTATTTTTTGGCACCTGAGGCACAGGGAGATAAAGTGACTTGCCCCAGGTCACAAGGAGCCGACACCGGGAATTGAACCAGGCTCCCCAGCGCCAGTCAGTGTCTTTTATTCACTGAGGCACTCCCTCTCCCCATTGACGTTATTTTGACGTTATCATTGCCAGAACTACCTAAAACAGTCCTGTATAACATGAATTGGGAGTTTACAGGAACATGTACTTTCAGACACAGCTTTGGATGCTCAGCTACTACAGTTGCTGTTACTGCTGTGGCACCTCAGTGCCATCATTGTAGGCTTGATGAGTAATAGAATAGATACATTGTTCTCATAAATACAATCATGTCTTGTTATCTGAAGTACAGTATTCAATTTTGTAAGCAAGATCGATATAACGACATATAGATACATACCTGTGCTATGCTTAGCAGAACATCACTGTATCAACCACTACTGTAAGTAACATTTTTGCTATGCAGGGTAAATAGATTCAGTTACACACTACACACTACAATATTGTGGAACAAATCTGCTTAGTAGAAATACCACTTATTAGCAAACATCCCATGGATAAAGATTTTCCTCATTAATTGCTCACATGAATAATGTTTATTTTTATTTTTTTTAATCTGCAAGAATGCTGTAAGAACATGTTTAGATAACTACTGCATCATTTTTAGTCTTTGGGGGGTTAGTCATTAGACTGTGATAGTGCCGATTGGGCCACTATCGCACGAAAACACCCAATCAGCACTATGAAGTTTAATGACTAAACCTCCATAGCAAGCATGACTGTAAAATTACAGTTTTGCTTAGTTAATTGAGTAAATTAGCAAAAGCATGGTTCTTAGAAGCAGTAAGTGTAGGTGAATGGTTTGAGTATACAGTATGAATACTTTTGAATAGAAAGGGATCTAGTGAAAAATGCTGTCCATCCTACCACTAGTCATAAAGAATAATGATACTGTATTTTAAAAACTATAGGAACTACAACTTTCCGTAATATTTCTTTTATGCCTGTTTTACCCTTCTACAGTATTTCAGAATTAAAGAATATTTAGTTGGTTTTCTTGAGAGCAGAATCTGAAGTAGCAAACTTCAGCATTCTAATGGCCAATTCCAAGGAATGTGTTTTTTGACCTTTGACTCCATTTTTAGGTTTGCAGAAGCATGAGGATAAATCTCAAATGATTGGAGAGATTGTTGTAATCTCCACTTCTTCCAAGTGCATTGCTTTCAATTTCTATTTATTTCCCCTGACACCTTAAAATACAAAATGTCAACACGAGAAGAATACATACAGTGTGAATCCTTTGAATTTCTTTTATGTAATACCTTTGTTGAAGATGTTTTATGGGCTTCATAAAATGTTGCGCCTGATGCTACTGAACATATTTTAATTAAATAGTAAATACAACATATTGTTAAAACGACACAAACCTATGAACTAAGGATATAGATGAGGGATATAAAGTCCAGTCACTTGTGCAACAGTCATACTTTTTTTTTTTTCACTGTTGGTCAAAGTTTGATTGTGCTAAGACAGGGGTCTCCAAACTCAGTCCTTAAGAGCCCACAACCGGACAGCTTTTATGGATATCCCTGTTTCAACACAGGTGGCTCAATCAGTGGCTCAGTCAAAGAGTCTTGAGGACTGAGTTTGGAGACCCCTGTGCTAAGAGGTGCTACGTACCACTTTTTTTTCACACTCCTTGTACAACGTTTTTTTTTATTTACACTCTTACAATTCCCCTGTCTTTTTAAGAAAGCTCAGCCCTCCTTATTTTTGCAGCATAAATATTGCTTACTTATTTTACAATCCAAAGAATTGAGCCTCAAAATGAATACATTAAGATTTAGTTTTTTTAAATTTGTAACAGGACTATTGCTGTTTTTAATCCACATTGACCTCTGCTTCAGGCAGTCTTGGTATCACAGTGAAAGGAACAACAAAAAATTAATAGAATCTTATACAGGTTACCTGGGGTGTCTTGGTGGATTTAAAGAAGTGCTACATGTTTAAATAAAATAGTTTATATTGAAATGCATGCATTATCCAATCGTACGCTTGTAAATGTATTTTGCCTTAAAAATATATCATATACTTTTTTTTATCATAAATAATAATAAACATTTTTGAAAGATTGTGAGGCCCTTTCTCAAACCTTTTATATACGCCTATAAAAACATACACAAGTAAAAGTGAATGTAACATTCAGGCTTCAAAAGCAATGCAATCAAAGGCAACAATCGCGCTAGACAGGAGAACAAGGTTTTTTTTAAAAGGCTACATCAACAAATGAGAGCTTTAAAATTGAATATCACAGATTGCGCTTTTGAAAAAGCCCTGTTGCATTTTCAAAAGCTTTGGTGAATTGTTATATATTACAGTATATGTGTTTAAACTGGCATGTTGTAATCACAATATTTGTCAAGAAAGAAATGTGAGCATTTGTAATACCTTATATTTATTGTGTCTATGAGGAACATTTTCTTTGAATGGCAGCTAACCTTTGCACAGGGGTATTTTTTAAATATTATAACAAGATTCAATAATCTCTTGATATAATAAGGCTGTAATGATTACACTGCAAGCCAGGTTTAAAAGTTACACTCTCTCGGGACCAAAAGCCTACTAACGTATGTATCATTTTATTTACAGGTATATCGCGTATAGCGCAGACAGAATTACAATACAAGTTACATAAAGTACAAACAATGGGGATAAGTGCAACTGGTAAATTACAACACAAGGCAAAGGGAGGCCCTGCCCCGAAGAGCTGACAATCTAAATGATGGCATTACATTAAGTGTTACATCTGGGTGCTTCATCCTTTTTGTATTTACAAAAATCCGACACCTATAAGTATTAATTTAATATAATTTTTTACATTTAGTTTGTAAAGATAGTGAGCTCAAAGTGGGAGGGGCTTAGTTAAGCTATTTTGTCTAATGACCCTGTGTGTTCAATGAATGCTTGCACAGCCTGAGGCTGCCTTACTCCCACACTTCGCTCTTTATTGGCTCTTTGATAGGGACAGGGTGGGCGAAGGGTTAAGAAACATCTTGATTGACAAATACTCCCCTTTGAAAGGCCCCTACACAATGCAATATGTAATTAATTTCCAAACAAAGAAGGCAAATCTTAGTTTTTAGCATGCTTGGTTAGTATAAAATAACTAATTGGATTGTAGAATTGTTTAAAAAGATTGTTTTTCAGACAGCCATGTGGGATTACAAGTTGAAAGAGTGAAACATGAACAATAGGAAAGGTTCACTTAATTGTGTTATTAATTAAGAATTGACACCGCATAGTATGGCAACCTCCACTGGCATTTATTCACCAAGGGTTGATAAATTGGCGATGATATTCTGTTATTTTCCAATGACATCAAACATTGGTGTGATCATTTTTTCCCCATGTGGCATCAACGGTAAGAGTGGTTCGAACATAGCACCAATACAATTAGTTGATTTACCAAGTGGGCATCTTATCAGATGTTACGCAATGGTGACAGTCCCTACATAAGGGCAACACGCAGAACACTTAATCGACAGTGGAGAGAGCGCACTTTTGGACAGTGGATGGGATGTGGTGGGACATGGATGTCTCTGGATGGCTGTAGATCATCAAGCCTTGGAATAGGCCACATTTGAGATGTCATGGGTAATTTTATTGCAGTACATTTATTTTCTTTGGGTAGCCACGTGGTGAGGAAAGGATTAATTTTGATGCATTATAGATATTTTAATGGTTAGTCCTTGTCCCATTAGGTTAATGTTATGGAGCAGTTCCAGGCGGTCATTGAACTTGAAGACTGAAGAATCTCAACGTGGATGGGATAAGTGGGGTAAAAGAGGTTGTAAATAGTAGGAATATATATACTTTTTTAAAAATAGATCTTAATGGATAATGGCCATGGTTGCCCATGACTAGCTGACCAATTCGGCTACTAAGAAGTTAATACATTGAAATGTTTTAAAATGTCTTTTTAACCCCTTTAGTGTCAGAGGGTTGAGCCACCTTCGTGGTCACGGCCCCTCCAGCAATAGCATTCACATGATCACTTCCTGCTTCTATTGATGTAAACAGAAGAGCAGGGTCCACCCCTTCCATTTTGATTGTGTTCTAATCATGAATTTCTACTAGAAAATGAGCAAACCGTATTTTAGAAGGTCTCCCAGGGTGCCACTCTTCCTTACATACACTATACATATAGGGCACTGAAGGTGTGTAATGTTATCTCCTATTCATGATTGGTGTAGGTCATTTTGCCTATGTATATAGTGTCCATTGTATACATAATCAAGATAATGGTGTACATGTTAAAGATTGGCAATATTTTGGGGCGGTAGCCCAATATCACCAGATATTGGAATTTAGTTAATAGCACACGAATAAGCAATATTGTATTAGATGCCCATTTGCATGCTCATGTTCAAACACAGTGGTAAAAACATTGCGAATAAATCGCAGCTGTTAAAAAAGCCCTCCTCCCTCCATTATCATTAGCAATATGACTTTAGCGAATGGAAAGATAAATAAAATTGCCGTTAAACACTCGTACCGACAAATTTTCAATTTATCAACCTTCAATGAATCTAGGTCATTGCATTTTCCAAAAGTTAATGCCTTATTATTCTCTTAGCTTGCAAAAATGTCAACTGTTATTAACCACATCTCCCCTCCCACCCCTCACAATTTAGAGACCTAGAATACCTTTGTAGCCATGCATGTAAAATGGTCTGCAGTTGTCTCCGCTGCTGGCAATAAACCTGGTAAGTTACCGGGATGCCAGCAGTAATCATGGAGGTTTGCCCTCACACCCTGGTGAGGTGCCCTATGTATGGGTGGGAGTGGCTACATGCTCTGAGTCCACAGTTAGTGACATCAGAGCTGTGACAGCTCCTGAAGTACCTAAGGCACAGTACTGTCCAAAGTTAGTTGTTGCTGAGTTGTTGGAGTGCGTTGGGAATGAAGGATCCACTAGTGCAGTAACTAGTGGTCCATTTCTACATCTAAGCGGATAAGAGCCACACTGTGTCCAGGGACCTGGCACAGGGTGATCTCCCTACGGGGAGAGGGGATCCCACTCCATTGGGAGGGCGTACCTGTCAAAGGGACAGCTGAGAAATATGTGCGGCTGAGACAGCTGGCTGTGAAGGGCAGTTTTCCCATACATCAACAATAAAGATGCCCTGTTCAAAGATACCCCCACTGTGTGAGTGTGAAGTTACTCTCCAGTGGAAGGCACCACCAAGAAGGAGTTCCTCATCAGGACCATCTCCCAGCGGACGCATAGATCCTGATGAGGTGGAGGCGCTGCACGTGATATAGGTAGGACTCGCACACACTATCTCAGCTGCCTGTCTGGACTGACAATCCCCGAATACCATCATGCGGGAGACTCAGGAGTCCTGTTGCCTACAGGTGCACCACCAGACACGACCATGTAATGGGGGCTGGTTAGACCACACGGGCCAATATGAGATTGGGTGGGTCAGGCTAGAGGGAATACCCGTTACACCTTTATTGCACTAATTATTGGCTGAGTTAGTTGTGCCTCGGGCCAAATAAAAATTTAAATAAACTTTATCAAAGGGTTTCTGTATAAAGACAAAAAAGTTTTTTTCCAATGAAGTTAAAAATGTTTAATCTATTCTACGGTCACTGTATCAAGATATTTTTAATTCATTTTACCCACAGTTGAGGAGGAGTTAGGAAAAGAGTTAAAGAAAACACATATTATAATGATATCCAAATATCATGCTTCAACAACCAGATTTTGTTTTTGTAATTCCATGTATCCAAGCAAACTTTTTTTGTTTTGCTTAGAAACATATCGTTCCAAAAGTCATATTTTGTGTACTGGTATTGTGACTTTTAATGCACGCCACATAGAAATACTTTAATGGATATACATTTTATTTCAGGTGAGTTTTTGAGATCACATTAGCTACTTTTTCAGTAGATTTTCAGCAGGAATGGTTAAATAGCACAGTATTGCTTTTAAGTGACCTGGCAATACAATTGTTAAAAGATTATAAGGAACTTTTGTTGAATATACAGTATACCATCTGTATACTTATGATTACTTCCAGCATGTTAATAGATATCAAATCCTAGAACAAGCTACACGGGGGTGAGCTAAAATCTGAAGATGTGCAGTTGCATTAATAGGAAACTGAACCACTTACTTTCTTCACGGAAGACATGAATGGAGCCTGTTACTAGGATACAAATTGATGAACAAAAATGCAGCATGAGTTTAGATGGGAGAGATGAGCAGATGTAAAGATCAAAAGCTTAATCCTGAGTTCTTTTTCCTTTCAAACAAGCCATTTTTGACTTTTAACCATTAGCTTAGTTTAGGTCAGTGACATAAAGAAATGTAAGAAAATGCGCTTAGAGCTTACTTAAAAACAACTGCATTTAATAATACAGAATACAGATCATATTTACTAAGCAGTGCTATGTCATAAAAGAGCTTGCAGCAACGTAATACACCTTACAGCCAATTCCCTTCAATGGAACGTGCTGGAAGTTGTCTTATAGCACCGCACCACTTAGTAAATATGGGCATATTAACAAAAAAAGTGATCAAAAACACTAAAAAGTGTGCAAATCTACAGTATGCATCTGTTCTGTCTTGAGGATGTGGCAGAAATACAGTATAAGACATTTGGGACCTGATTTAGAGTTTAGATGTACTCACAAAAATAGTTTTGTCGTAAAGCAGATAGCACGGCACCATCACTATTTCAGCAATATGACCCCTATTTAGAGTTCGGTGCAGCAGAGTTGCAAATAACTTTCCTTAAATTATTCTAATGAGTTCTAATTAGATCAGCACAATTCGCTGTGCAGAATTTTAACGTCTTGCGCAATCATATATCTGTGTGTAAACATTAATTATACACATTTATACGTAACAATTACGTCTGCAAACGTTTAGCACTATAAAATGTTACTTTTGGGGCCTCCTCAACAACTCTGCATTGCAGACGCAAGTTCTGCAACATCATGACAGAGGAAACAAGTAGCCAGCACGCTAATAGGAAAATGAAGCACAGCTTTAACAGAGGGAAGACTGTAAAATGACTCCATATTTTTGTATACCTTTGATTTGTCTGCCCATGTTTAGCATCATTGCTGAACCTCAGTAGGACCGGATTTACACATTTTGTTGTGGTCTTGTAG
Organism: Ascaphus truei; assembly: GCF_040206685.1. Classification (NCBI taxonomy): domain Eukaryota; kingdom Metazoa; phylum Chordata; class Amphibia; order Anura; family Ascaphidae; genus Ascaphus; species Ascaphus truei. The sequence continues at coordinate 82,465,370 of NC_134487.1, read as the reverse complement.
GACATTTATTTAACACATTCATTTTACGTGTAAAAAACAGATTGCTTTTTTTTTTCAGACATGAAAGTGTAAAACATCTTGCCTAACTCATTTATGAACGGTGGTAAAAGGTTAAAGCGCAAATCACACTTTAACTACAAAATTGTAACTTACTGACAAGTGAAACAAAAAACTATATATATATATATATATATATATATATATATATATATATATATACAAAAAGAAGACAAAGAGCGCACACCCCATAGTGTGATCCTGTACATTTAATAAAGGGAAGGGAATGTGGAGGGATTAAAAACACTTACAAAGTATAAGTGATAAACAAGCACCAATAAAAAGATCACCAACGATGCAGGAACCATCCGTGATGTGCTCGCAGTCCAAACGAAATCTCTGGGCAACATCCGACACCAGCTGTCCTTAACACGATCGATTGAAGTCCTCCACACAGTGTGGCATTCGAGTTGGCCTCAATTCAGCTTCCACACGCTCCGGCCGTAAAGCGTGCAAACAACGTGATGACGTAGTGTCGTAATGTACGTCCCTGACGTGTTTCGTCACAACAAATGTAACTTTATCAAACTTTGACTATATATATAATATATGTATATTTCTATAATGGAATACGTCACAAACAATAAAACCCTAGGGGTTAGTGCCGCTCTGTATCCTGTGCCTCTAACACATTTATATTTTAGGATAGAACAGTTGATAAAACCCTGTAAGTTTCTAACATGTTTACACGTTTATTCTGTTGATAAGAGACACCATACTATGGGCCGATACACTAAGATCAATTAACCTATTTAACCTAATGTTAGTCTAAATCAAGCCTGCACAACTCGTAAAGTGAGAAGGGCCGAACTGTTCCAAGGAAACAAGATTTGGGCCGCACGGGTAAAATCATCCATCATCATCATCATCTCTCCTCCAGCACCTCTCATCATCATCATCCTCATATATCTCTCCCAGCACCCCTCATCATATATCTCCCCCAGCACCCTTCATCATCATCATCATCATCATCATCATCATCATCATCATCATCATCATCATCATCATCATCATCCTCATCCTCATATCTCCCGCAGAACCCCCCACTATCAACCTTTGCAATACTCCCCATCTATCTTTTATACCCCCATCTCTCCCCCTCAACCACACACATAATACTCCCCCTCCACATAAAACACACAACACCACCCTGCACACTACACACATCCCACCCCCCTGCACCTCAAATCCCTCTCCCCCTGCATCTCACATCCCTCTCCCCCTGCACCTCACATCCCTCTCCCCTCTGCACTTCACATCACTCTCCCCCCTGCACCTCCCATCACTCTCCCCCCTGCACCTCCCATCACTTTCCCCCCTGCACCTCACACCCCTCTCCCCCCTGCACCTCACACCCCTCTCCCCCTGCACCTCACATCCCTCTCCCCTCTGCACTTCACATCACTCTCCCCCCTGCACCTCCCATCACTCTCCTCCCTGCACCTCCCATCTCTCTCCCCCCTGCACCTCCAATCGCTCTCCTCCCTGCACCTCCCATCACCCTCCCCCCTGCACCTCCCATCACTCTCCCCCTGCACCTCCCATCACTCTCCCCCTGCACCTCCAATCACTCTCCCCCCGCACCTCCCATCACTCTCCCCCCTGCACCTCCCATCACTCTCCCCCTGCACCTCAAATCACCCCCATGTACCTCAAATCACTCCCCCCCCTGCACCTCACATCACCCCCATGCACCTCAAATCACTCCCCCCCATGCACCTCACTTCACTTCCCCCCTGCATCACACATCTCTCTCCCCATGCACCTCCAATCACCCCCCATGCACATCCAATCACCCCATGCACCTCAAATCACTCCCCCTGCACCTCACATCACTTCCCCCCCCCTGCATCACACATCTCTCTCCCCTGCACCTCCAATCACCCCTCTGCACCTCCAATGAGCCTCCCCTGCACCTCCAATGAGCCTCCCCTGCACCTCCAATGAGCCTCCCCTGCACCTCCAATGAGCCTCCCCTGCACCTCCAATGACCCTCCCCTGCACCTCCAATGACCCTCCCCTGCACCTCCAATGACCATCCACTGCACCCCCAATGACCCACCCATACACCTCCAATGACCCACCCATGCACCTCCAATGACCCTCCCCTGCACCTTCAATGACCCCCCCTGCACCTCCAATAACACCCCCACCTCGGTTTGCTGTGAAGGAGGCGGCAGAGCAGGAAGCACTTCACACACGCGCTCACTCTAGCACGGAAGTGCCTCAGTGCTAGAGCGCGCTGCTGCCCTGCAGTCCTCTGAGCAGGCTCATTAGGGAGAGGGGAGAGCAGACTCGTGGGGTAACGAGAGAGCAGGCTCGTGGTGGAGCTGGAGAGCGGGCTCGTGGGGGAACCGGAGAGCGGACTCGGGAGGGAGGTGTAGAGCGGACTTGGGAGGGAGGGGGAGAGCGGAAAGCCACCGCGGGCCGCACAGTGAGTGCAGGTGGCCCACGGGCCGCGTGTTATGCAGGCCTGGTCTAAATGAATGCTAAGTTAATTACAACCCCTATCCAATAAAGCAAATAACCTCCCATTTCCCCAGTGCTAGCCTGAATAACGTATGGTTATTTTGTTTCCGCTGTTAGTGGCAATGATATGAAAAAGAAGGGTTCCCCCTAACATTGCATATGCGATTCAGGTTAGCACAGGGATTCAACCTAATGTTATTTAGGACTCAGGGGTAAGCAAACTTTTTACACCGAGCCCCCGGTTTATCCGTGATATTAGTCGGGGTCCCCTTGCCTGATGTAATTTTTTTTATTCATCGGTATAACATTTTTATATCAGTAAAACATGACAAATGTTACAGGTTTGTTTTCAAATAAATCAGCATTGTAGTATAAGATAATGCTGACTGCAATTTTTTTCTCCCACCCCAATCCTCTCCCTGATCATCTCTCTCCCCCTCATCTCTCCTCATCCTTCCTCCTCTGCTCTCCCCCATCCGGCTCTCTCTCCCTCTCCTCCTCCATGCCTACCTGTCCTATCAGGGTGATGATAGAGGCTGGCAGGCGGAGATGATGGTACATGGTGAACAGCCACCAGAGGAGTTTGGAGTTGCACTAAGGCAGAGCAGGATGGCTGGGGAGGAGCGCGCTCTAGCATCATAGACACAGAAAGTAAGAAAGACTTTTTGGTCAGACCGCTGGGGTGCGCTCCTCCCCGGACGTCCTGCTCTGCCTCCGTGTCAATCCTAACTCCTCTGCCAGCTGCTCCTCTGCTTCACTCTGGTGGCTCGCCGCTGCCGTGTAATTTATTCTCTGCTGCCATCATCTCCCCCCACCTGCTTCTATCACCACCATGCTTCACTCCGCGCCCCCCCAAGGGGACACGCACCCCAGTTTGCACACCCCTGATAAATGTCATTCCTAAAGGTCGCGTTAGCTCCCTCTAGGTCATGAAATATGGGTTTTGCGAGAGGGGTGTTTTAGTAAAGTTCCAAGTGCTATATAGATCCCCTTAAACCCACATTGAAACAACTTGTGGAGAGACACCTGTGCACTAAAAGGAGCACACCTGTGATACCTTGGAGATATACTAACACGATATGCAAAGTATATTGTAATGACTATCTCTCTCTCTTTGCAATATGGTGCACGTTACAGACTAATTTTTTTTTTTTAAACAATCTTTTTCCTTTATTGGAAGCATGCAGTAGAAATACAGAAAGTAACAACAGTAGAAGCTTGACAGTAAAGTCATAGGCACATGACTGTATTAGGTATGAGACAATCCAATAAACTATTTTCTATTTTTAAAGTAAGGAGAGGGGGGGACAAGGGACGGGGGGATAGATGGGAACGACAAAGAGAGAGAAGGGGGGTGGAGGGGAGGGGGGTTGTTAACAAGGGTGGTTCGGGGGTCTCCGATCCCTCGCGCCCAGAGAGGGTCAGTTTTGGGCCAGAACCTGCAGGAGAGACGGGGCTCCCGAGACAGGCCATGGTTCCCAGGTTTTATAGAATTGGGGCATTTTCTGTTTTAACATAGCTGTGAGCCTTTCCATGCTCATGACTGTATCTATTCTGTTCACAACTGTTCTCCTGGAGGGTGCTTTTATTTGTTTCCAGGCCACCGCAACTGAGCACCTAGCGGCTGTTAGTATAACGGAGATCAACCTGGTTAGTGGGGCGGGGAGGTCCTCTAGTGGTTTTCCCAGCACGTATGTCAGAGGGTCCAAGGGAAATTCCATTCCAAGGGTTTCAAACAGGAGTCTTTGGACTCTGGTCCAGAACTTCTGGATCTCCGGGCATGACCACCAAATGTGGCCCATGTCTCCCCTTTGACCACAGCCCCTCCAGCACAAATCTGTTGTGCCGGGGAAGATCTGACTCAGTCTGCTCGGGGTTAGGTACCACTGAAACAGGATTTTATAGATATTTTCTTTTGTTATGGAACAAATCGAAGTTTTGGAAGCTGCTTCCCAGGCATCCTCCCAGTCCTCAAGGTCCATTTGCAGGTTTAGGTCAGCGTTCCATTTTTGTATATAGGAATGGGAGGAGGGGGGGGGGGGGGTGGGAGGCCTCGATTGCTCTGTAAATCTCGGAAATTAATCCTCTCTGATATTCGCCTTTTAGGCAGAGAGATTCGAATTTGGTCCATGGGGGAAATTTGGAGTTTTGGGATAGAGCTCGAAGGAAATGCCTTATTTGTAGAAATTTGAAGATGTGAAGGTCGGGGGAGGAGTATTTAGTTTTGAGCTCCTGGAAGGACAGAGCTTCCTCATTCTTCAGCAGGTCTGCAACCATACTAATATCTAGGTCCTGAAATTGACCAAATTGGTTACGGGAGCACCCAGGCGGGAATTATGGGTTTCCGAAAATGGGGGTGAGTTGGGAGGGGGATGAAGATAGGCCATATTTCCCTTTGTTTTTAATCCAGGTGGACCATGTGCATCTCATTGCTCCAAGCTCGAGTTTCTGGGGTCTCTTTTCTTTGTATGCCTGGGACCATAGGATTACTGGGAGGGGGTGGGGGATGCGTGGTGAGATTCTATCGCCAGCCAACAGTTGGAAGTCGGGGGATTATTCCAGACAACCGCCTGTCTCAATTGAGCTGCTTGGTAGTATCTGATCACATCAGGAGCCCCCAGACCTCCTCTTGTCTTTGAGGACAGCAAGACCGACCACGGGACCCTAGGTTTGCGTTGTTTCCAGATAAAGCGAAGAATGTGAGACTGTATGTTTCTTAATTCTGATAGCGGTACAGGGACTGGTAGAGTTTGGAAAAAATAAAGTAGACGGGGAGAATATTCATTTCAGAGGAAACAATTCTACCAAACCAGGAGATTTGGTGGGTATTCCATGAGTCTAGGTCTCTTTTGATTTTGTCGAATAGGGGCTGACAGTTACAGAGATTTATAGGAGTTAGTTATTTTTATTCCTAAATACTTTATGTGGGAGGTGTTCCAGCTATATTTGTAGTTTCACTGTAGTAGTCTCCATGTGGGTTCTGGAAGGGAGAGATTAAGCGCTTCTGATTTATCCATATTGATCTTGTAGTCGGAGACCTGGCTGAATTGATCTAATAGTTTTTGTAAATTGGGGAGAGAGGTATGTGGTTCGGCGAGTGTTAAGATAACGTCATCTGCGTAGAGGGAGATTTTATATTCTATATCTGCGATTGGGATACCCTTGATGCTTGGCTCGGCTCTAATTTGGGCCGCTAGTGGTTCAATTGAGATAGCAAATAGTAGTGGGGATAGGGGGCAACCTTGTCTAGTTCCATTTTTTATTGGGATTGGGTTTAACTGTCCACCTGGGAGTTTGAGATATGCTGTGGGATTCTGGTAGAGGGCACGGACTCCCTCGAGGAAAGGGCCGGTAAAGCCAAATGTAAGCATAGTTTGATCAAGAAAAGACCATTTGATCTGATCAAATGCCTTCTCGGCGTCGAGGCTTAGTATCATAGCTTGGAGCTTGTTGAGATGCACATGGTCAATAATGTCAATAATTTTGCGGGTGTTGTCAGAGGCCTGTCTTCCTGACACAAAGCCCACTTGGTCTATATGAATAAGTCTGGGGAGAATCGGGTTTAGCCTGTTTGCTAGGATCTTGCTGAATAGTTTAAGGTCTGTATTAAGTAGGGAGATCGGTCTGTAGCTACTGCATTGTAGCGGTCCCTTCCTTCCTTGTGAATGATGGCAAGGTTGGTGGCCGAGATTGTGCCTGGGATCGGTTCACCCTACAAAAAGGAGTTGAACATGTCTAGTAGATAGGGGGAGAGAGTTCCTGTGAACGTTTTGTAATAGGCATTGGAGAAGCCGTCTGGCCCTGGCATCTTTGTTAGTTTGAGGGAGCTTATGGCTTGGATCAATTCCTCTTGTGAGATTTTTTGGTTCAGAATCTTGAGCTCCTTCATAGACAGGGAGGGTAAGTTGCACTGGGCCAGGTATTGCGAGGCTATTTTGGTGCTATCCTGCTCTTGGCCTGGTGGGTGGAGGTTGAGGGGGAGAAAGAATGCGGGCTTTCAGGGAGCCCAACAGAAGTTTCCTTGGTCACCATAGTGATAAAGGAAGGGGGTTCGAAACCCCTGGAGATCTTCACGGGTGCCAAACATGGGGCGAGACCAGAATTCGAGGTCCAACAACCTTCTAGTTTGATGCAGGTAGCGAGTCTGCCTGTTGCGGGGGGGTGGGGGAAATATGGAAACATTTCTAAGCATCAATATTGGTAAAATAGGAACTGTTGGGGGGTGGATGGGGGGGGGGTAAGGCGGGGGTCCCGTGGCTGGGGATCAGGTAGGGGTGGGGGGAAACCTGGAACATTAGGCCGTCAACTAACTTAGGACAGTTCAACAGTAATCCTTTTCTTTGAGATATCACAGAAACTGTGGGGGGGAGTGAGTGGGATAGGGGGGGGGAAGGAGGGGAGGCAGGGATAAGCATCAGCTAATTGGGAAAATACCATACAGACAAATACAACTAGAGGATCATATGCAAGAATTTACAATTGTCATTATCCAGATTCGGATAGTTGCTGACCTTGTTTGAGGAGACACTTGAGACTCCAGTATGAGCCTCGTCAGGGGGGGGAGGGTTAGGTGGGGACCTTCCACCAAACTCAAGTCCAGTGTGAGGCATTGAGGGGGGGGGTGTCAGCTTTGTTTCACAACATTTCTTAGATCATTTTAGATACTGAGGAGGGGGGAGGGGAAGTGGGGGGGTGGGGGGTGGGGTATGGGTATGTCCTTCGCTGTCTGCGTAGGGGGGTGGGCAGGGGGAGGTAGGTGAGGTCGGGGAGGAGGGAGTAGGGGAGGAGGGATAAGGGGAGGAGGGAGAGGAGGGGGTGGGGGGAGGGGGGGAATGGGGTGGGGGTAGGGGGGGTAAGGTAGGCTAGGAAGTGGGGGTCTGGGTAGTGGGGGGGGTTTGGGTGGGTCTGGGAGTGGGGGGAAGGGGGCACAGGGCAGGTGAACCAGTACAATTGAAAACATAAACGTTGTGAGAGAGATAAATCTTTGCATTTTTGTCAGATGCCGGAGGTCATGAGGGCAGCATGACCCGGGCTCTTTTTAAACCGTACATATAAAACAATGACAAGAGAGCGCAGCGTAGACAAAGTATTTCTTCCTCGTTGTTAGTGGGGGGGGGTTCTGGGGGGCATAGGGGGTCCTAAGGTGAGGGTGGGGAAGGGAAGAGGGGGAGGGGGTGGGGGGGAATGGAGGGGGGGATGGGGGAGGAGGGGGGTGGGGGAGGGATGGGGTAGGGGGGAAGGGGAAAGGGGGGGAGGGAGGGAGGAAGGGGGCACAGGGAAGGAGGACCAATACAGTTGAAAGCATAAACATTATGAGAGTGATATGTCTTTGCATTTTTGTTGTGTTCCAGAGGTCATGAGGGCAGCAAGACCTGGGCGCTTTTTAATTCATACATATAAAACAATGTCAAGAGAGCACAGCGCAGACTGGGTATGCCTTCCTCAGTTTTAGTGGGGGGGATTCTGGGGGGCATAGGGGGTTCCCATGGTGTGTTGGGGGGGTGGGTGGGGAGGGGAGAAAGGGGGAAGGAGGGGGTGGGGAGGGGAGAAAGGGGGAAGGTGGGGAGAAAGGGGGAAGGAGGGGGAGGGGGAAGGAGGGGGAGGGGGAGGGGGATGGAGGGGGGGACGAGGAGGGAGAAGGAGGGGGAGGGGACGAGGAGGGGGGTGATGGAAGGGGGGGGGTGGATGTGGGGGGGTGGGGACAGTGGGGGCAAGTGGGGGCAGGTGGGGGGCTGGAGTGGAAGGGGGGGAGTGGAAGGGGGGGTGGCATATGAATCCTGAAGAGGGAGGATGATATTGTGGTAGTCCGAAACAGATATACAACCTGGCCGATGGAGTTCGTTATAGTGGGGCCGCAGGGTGATAGTCCATGGTGTAGGAGCACTTCTGGGCAGAGCGGGGCTCTGGGAATGCTCCGAGGTGGCGGCTGAGGGCCCCGCCATGAGTTTTTTCATCATGCGGCGTACTGGGAACCTGGGGCGAAGTCCGTCAGCTGGGAGGGATTAGGTGTGATCAGACGGGGATCAAATGCAGAGGTGGCTCCGGTCGAGCAAAGGGTCCTCTCCAGAGAGCTGGGTCTGGCGGGTAAGTGGCGGGTCTTCATAGGAGGGGGCGTGGGTTGAGGCTGGCGAGCCAGGGAGAATTGCGGGGAGGGCCGGGCGTGGGAGGTTGGAGGGGAGAGCGGCTAGGGCCTGAGATTGGACTTTGGGGGAAGGAGGGTCAGGGGGACCCGTGGGGAGGGGAAGGATGGGTATAGTATGCATCCTGCGGGACTCAGTCGGCCCCTCCACTCTTCCTATGGGACAGCTGGGGCGGGTCAGGTGTTGTGAAGGCCCGTTAGGAGCCATCTTGGGAGTGCCTGAGAGCGAAGTGAGGGCTCCTCTGAGGGGAGCTGGGTCCTGGTGGGGGGATGAGAGGGCCCTGCAACAAGAGGAGAGGTAAGTGGGGGACAGGGATGGGGAGAGGAGGGACCGAGGAGGGGGTCGGGGAGGGGGGGGCAGAGGAGGGGAGGGTATGGGGTGGAGGGGGGACGACGACGGGGGCGAAAGGGTTTTGCTCCAGTGCTCGGCTCTTTGCATGGGGCTTAGGAGTCTGACAGAGCAGGAGAATCTGAGGGTTAACGGGCGGCTGGGCAGCAGAGGAAGAGAAGGTGGTTCGTCAGCCGCGTGGAAGATCAGGTAACAGCCATAACTTCTGAGGTGGCACTGGAGACGCTTAGCGTGGTCTCTGGCTGGCTAGGCGTTCTGATGCTCGGGGTGTATCCGAAGGGTCTGTTCTTGAAGCGGTGCGGGGGGGACGATTTTCATCCTGCGGGGGGGGGGGGGGTAATCCCCAAGGCTTTTAGAAAATCCCTAGAATCCTCTGGGGCCGAGATTGTAAAATGGCGGCCGTTGCAGAGCACAACTAGTTTAAAGGGAAATCCCCATCGATATTTGACCCCCCCGGTCACGGAGGTAGCTTGTAAGGGGTTTCATGTCTCGCCTTTTAATTATAGTGATCCTGGAGAGGTCACTGAAGATTTGTATATCCCCCTCTTCTATTTGTATGCTGCGCAGACCTCTGGCGGCCTCTATAATCCTCTCCTTTGTGGTGTATGCATGCAGTCTCACAACGACATCTCCGTGGTGGTTTGGGTCTGATGGCTTTGGTCCCAGGGCACGGTGTGCCTGGTCCATTAGGAGCTCGTGCTCGGACAGATCTGGGACCAGCTGCAGGAATATCTTACGCAGGTAGGTCTGGAGATCCTCGTGGGAGACAGCTTCAGGAATATTCCTTAGGCGGATATTTTGTCTCCTCTCTCTATTTTCGAGGTGTTCCAGCGCGTTTTGCAGGTCACTTATTGCTTCCCCACACCTGGTCACCTCATCTTGGGTCGCTGTCTGGGTACCGAGGACTCCGTCCATTTTGGCCTCTAATTCGTCCGTCCTTTTGGAGAGGGATCCTAGGTCTGAGCGTATTCCCTCCAAAGCCGTCTCAAGATCTTCCTGTACCCCTCTCCTCATCTTTAGGAACAGGGACTCAAAGAATTCTTTATTTAGCCCTTGCTGGTCAGGGTCAAATTGCTCCTGGATCGCGCTCAGCGCCGCGTGCTCCGGCTCTTCGCCGCCATCTTGGATATCTGGGCTCAGCTCTGCCTGCTGTGGCGCGGGGGTAAAGAACTTCGTGACCGGGTTTTGGGCTTTTTTTGCCTTCCCCGCCATGTCCACAGCCGTGGGTGCAGTGTTGGGAGCTGGTTTTGAGCATTTTTTTGTGGGGGTAGGTGCTTTTTCTGATGGATTTCTTCGGAGAGTGTCGGGAGCTCTTCTCCTAGTCAGCCATCCATGGATACGTCACCGGAAGTCTCCTCCCAGACTAATTATTTTAAACATGAAAAATCCAGTTTTCAGACAGCATAGCTCGGGTTTATTATTTTAAAGTTGGTTTGGATTGGGGGTGTGGTTGCTAATAACCAAAGATTAATCCTTGACACATTTTACCTTCCATTCATTCTTACAGTATGTTACAATGAATGTGCCTTCTTTTTGATAGCCGTATGACTCTTTCTAACATAGCATTGTTTTCCAATTGTTGCCTTGAAAAGTAATTTGTCTATTGGAACATGTTGAGTCTGTCATGTAGGCCTATGATTTCCACCTTTATCCTTATGGCCCCTGTACAAATCATGCTTTTAAGACAACTCTAGAACATTATGTTGCTGGACCAAATGGATAGGGTGTGGCCCAGTGTGTCTGAATAGCATGTTTTGTTAGGCGGCTTCTCTTTGTATTGTGGGGAGCTAGAATCACACTGAAAATATAAGAAACAAAGAAAACATATTCATAGTGCATATCTAAATGGGATAGGGATCAAATTCTCCCAAATCTTATGATGCCAATCTCACATTGCCCAAGTAGGTCAAAGGCAGTAATATACCCGATGACTTATGCCCAAGGATCCTTATGATAGCTCCTCTACCCTTTCATGTTTTGATGTGATCAGCTGTGTGTGGGTGGTATGTGAAACGGAACTTCAGCCCCCACTTACACAGAAGATAGAAGCAAGATATAGTGTTAATTGTCTTGAATTTATGTATAAAAACTTTAAAATGAATACTCACATACTAAAAATGAATTACATCTTAATATATTAACATAGGACCACAATCCGCACAGCTCACACTCAGAGAATGATCTCAACGCTGCTGTCTCCAGACCCATCGCTGACTCTCCACTCAGTGTTACTTCCAGTCTCGCAAACAAGATCTCATGGTTGTTGGTCAGGCACCTGTCACCTCTCTCCGAATTCCGGCTCAACGCATTCCGCATATGTATACGGCTCCTGACTAAAGCTGCATGTAGACGGACGTTCACAGAGGTACACAATTGGAGTCGTTATAATGTGAAATTATAATAGGCTTTATTGTGCCTTTTCCTTTTTATCAGGAAATTATCCAAACACAGGGGGGAACAAAGCTTCCATTCACTTGGGAGAATTTCTAATGAAATCCTTGCAATTAGTTCACATCTCCATTAGTTAAGCATTGCTCCCATCCCAAACATATAGCACGAAAATAAGCAGATATAAGCAGTCTCTTAATAATGAAAGTCTTATCTGTTTATCAGCTGTAGAGTAAGCTTCTCTGCTCTCCTGGAACCGCACCCGTGCGTGCACAGAAAAATACCAGCATCCAGGTTTAGAAGTCTTATTGGGTGTCTTGCAATCAGCTCTGCTGTGTGGCTGGCAGAACTCAAGACATTGTGGTGTCTCCAAAGGTCATCTCTCAGTCAGAGCTAAAGAGAGTCAGTTCCTGTCTCAAAGGCAGGCTTTTTGTAACAATCTAATCAGGCAGGTGGTGTTTAGTAATTAACTACCACACTGCTAGATTAAAGGAACATTACTGAACAGGGATAAGTCCCCTGTTACATACCTCCCTTGTTTGTGGGAAGCTCGGGCTTACCACGGCCAAAGCCCATCCTTCCACTCTCATTCTAGATATCTCTGTGACTTGAATGAGAGTGGATGGAGGAAGAGAACCCTCTATCCCGCTGGGATTGGAGCCCTTTCTCCAGTTTATTTTTGTCTCCTCCCGAAGATGCTTGAGATCAGCACTCCTCAGTCGCTCGAGGAGGACTTTTTCCACGTTAAGTCTTTTTATCGCGTGCGTCTTGAGATTTCTGTTGCGTCGGGCACTCCTCTTTTTGTAGACAAAGTGTATGGCAACAGTTGTAGAGCAGTTAGGACTAGCCCTTAGAGTTTTCTGCTCTTGAAGTGGTCTTTCTGCAGCTTCTCCACACCACGGAGTCGCCAGTTCAGCTTCTTCAGCTAAGGATTCTTCTGGCTTTGATTCTGCACTCCTACCTCTGTTTGTTGCCTGTTGGGCAGCTGTAGGTTTGGCTAGTGCTTTCTTTGGTGGCTCAAACTTCGTAATTTTGTTTTTGAAGTTGCGTGGAGTCCCCAACTCTCACTGTACCCTTGTCCTTACGGGCATTAGTTACTGTGGGATACTGGTGCTTGGGCAGAGCCAATACCTTTTTCCGTATTGGAGGAATCTGTATCAGAGTCTCCTTCATTTTCTGGAGCTCTGTAATTTTTGTCGTCAAGGTTGCGCTGCGTCTGTTAACTGAAAATTTTCTTCTTTCAGTTTTAAGTTTTCTCTTTTTAATCTTGAACTTTCTCCTTTTTCAGTCTCTGTATTCTTCAGGGCAACTTTGCTGTCCTCCTTCCATTTACGCACATCTGCTTTGAGAATGACAATCTCCTGGTGTGAGACTTCCTTCTCTAGGTTGAGGGTCTGAAGCTCCTTCTGAGAGACTTTGAGAACTGTGCCAAGATTACCAATAGTTTCTTTAGCAATGTCGAGCTCCTCAGTGAGACTGTGTAGTTCCTTTCTGGAAACTTCCAGGTCTGTGCGGCAGCTGTTGGTCTCATGATGTGAGGCATCAAGCTCTATACGAAGAGTGTGAACCTCTTGCTGGAAGACTGTCATTGGCTTCAGTGCCTCCTCATACTTCCGCTTTAGCGTAGCCACCATTTTAACAGATTGGCTCTGCTTTTCATCCATGGTGGAGATAGTAGCCCTTGCAGTATCTAGCTCAGTCTTGAGATCCTCCAATTCGGTCTTGGCCGCAGAATAAATTGCGAGCACAGTCTTCTGTAGCTCAGCATTATTTTTTCTCTCTCTTCCTAATTCTTCACAGAGCAGATCACAGTCTTGCCTGGCAATTTTCAGGGCGTCTTCAGGGCTGGTCAAGGGATCGTCACTCACTGGTTCCGACTCCGCTTCCCTGGGATGACTAGTTGAGGGTTCCTCACTGTTGGCACCGGACAGACACTTCTTTGGGGTACACGACTTCTGCCTTGGGCCCTCTGGATATTCAGTTAACCGTGGGACGAATTCTCCAGTTTCTCTAGGCTGCAGGGCAACTCGGTCCCCCTTTTCCTCCACAGGATCTGCGGACGTGTCTGTTCCTTCCACGGTAAGTGAAGAACTGCCTTTCTTTTTCTTCCTTTTTGATTTGGATGACACCGTCCCTTCAGGTATACTGGGGTCTCCATCTTCATTTGAAGTTTTAGCAGCTTCATTATACACGCCAGGCTTTTCTTGCAGCTGCTTTAGCTGACAGAAATATTCGGTGATCCACTGCTCCCGCTCTGTCTCCTGCTGATCATATTCGTCATCAAACGGAGCGGTCTTTTCTGTCTGTGCCGAGTTCAGGCACCCCCACCATTCTTGGGGTGTTTTGTGGCTGTGACTCGGTTCGGGTTCCCCGTAAGAGATGTCTTCCTCCTTATTGGACTGGAAGGACCAATCTTCCATGGGGTAGGGTTCATTACAGGAACGCTGCATCTTGTCCTCCATTTTTAGGCTATCAGTTGTAATTTTCTTCCTGACCTCAGGAGGCACTATTGCAGCTGTTGCCACTGTATTTGCTAGAACCCCCAATTGTGGTAGTCCTACAGATGGGCATATTTTGCTTGTAAAGGTCGTAGCTCTCACAGGCATCTCTGTAGTCTTTTCTTTCTTGGATAATTTTTTTTTTTTCAATATCAGCAGTGCTGTGCATGCATTTTCTTTTATCAGGTATACAAGTTGTGCAGCGGCTAGGTAAAAAAAAAAGTCTATTTGCTATACACCATTTACTTGCTGGGTGCAATCCCTCCGCTTCAGCAACAGAATTTGGTTTTCTGCTTGAGTTCAGTAATTTTCAGTCTCATCATTGGGTATTATGGCATTCACACTTCACTCTTTGGGTGTCTGTTTTGCTCCCAAGATAATAGGCATACTTTTTTACTTACAGAAAAAAAACATTCTTTGCAGTGGACTATGGGCCTCATGCAGTAAGCGACGATTATGTGAAATCGGCAAGCTTATCGATTAGTCATGTTATTGGCGTTTTTCCCTCTCCGTATGCAGTAAGTGCCGAATACATTCAAAATCAACCAGAAAACAAATCCGCCCACTCTCACGATGATGAGCCGATCACACACAGGTGTATCGGCGTGCGTGGCGGGGTGCTGTTAGGTTGCACAATCACAAATCTTGCTGAATCAGGCGAAACAAGCATGTTTTTGATTGCGCGCCATATTTAAAGGCAACGTGTACTGCTAATCATTCTCTGTGTTGTTGGGAGTGAGAGAGAGAGAGAGACGCACAGAGCTGGACGATTGAAGATTTGCATATTGACTGAGAGACTTGTTGTGTATTGGGTGAGCTTTGTCCTTTGTTGTTTTGTTTACATCTTTGTCTTGTTTTATATGTGGAAGTGGGTCGTGTGATTGCCTGTACATTTCTTGTCTGTTTTTTGTGAGTGCTGGAAGTATGCCCGCAAAGCGTGGGAAGAGTGATGCTGGTGGGAGTGGGAGTGCTACTCGTGCGAGTACGCGTCGGAGTGAACGTTCTGTTCAGGGGAGTGATGTTGCTGGTGCACCGAGTGGTGTTGCTGGGAGTGGGAGTGCTGGTGCTGGGAGTGGGAGTGCTGTTGTTGGGAGTGGGAGTGCTGGTGCTGCGAGTGGTGTTGCTGGGAGTGGGAGTGCTGTTGTTGGGAGTGGGAGTGCTGTTGCTGTGAGTGGGAGTGCTGGTGCTGGGAGTGGGAGTGCTGTTGCTGTGAGTGGGAGTGCTGGTGCTGGGAGTGCTGGTGCTAGGAGTGTGAGTGCTGGTGCTAGGAGTGTGAGTGCTGGTGCTAGGAGTGGGAGTGCTGGTGCTAGGAGTGGGAGTGCTGGTGCTGGGAGTGCTGCTGGTGGCGCAGTTGCTGATGGGGTGTCTGGTGGTGGCGTGCTTGCTGGTGGCCAGCTTTTGGAGGCTCTTCCATTGGAAGAAGGAGAGTCCAGTCAGCACCAGCCAAGCTCTGACCCTAAACCTGCTCGGAAAAAACGTGTGGAGAAGCCACGTAATCCTCGCTTCAATGACCAGGAAAATAGGGCTCTTGTCACTGGCATTCTGGAGCACTATGACAGTCTCTATGGACATTTAGTAGGTAAGTGTAACTTTACATTTATTATTCAAATACATGTGATCCTAGGTCATCTGAGTTTTGTTCATATGCAAATATGGGTACACAATATCTTTCTATGTTCATTAGTGTGGAAACACAGCTTTTTATCATGCCTTACAAGGACAAATAAACACAGGCGGTCAATTTGCCAGAACTGCATACAATATGAATGCAACCTTGCTTACATGTATAGGTTTAGTAGTGAATGCTCATGTGCTGCACATATTACACATAAAACAGCATGTTTGCTATCTCTTGGAACAGCTAGCAGTGTAGGAAACTGGTGCTTATATTATTATTAATTTACCTCATATCTTTTATATGTTTTTCAAGGGCGGACAAGTGCAGCAAGCAAAAAAGAAATGTGGGACACAATAGTCATTGGTGTCAATGCCTGTGGGAATAGTGTCAGGGACAAGTATCATTGTCGGAAAAGATTTGATGATATTAGGTCCAAATTGAAAAAGAAAATACAAGACCAACGCGTGCATGCTACTGGCACTGGAGGTGGGCCCACACCACAACGTCTCATATTGACTCCATTGGAGGAGCTGCTTCGGCCAAAATTACTTACCGTCGTCGTGGAAGGCTTGGCTGGTGACCGTGACATTGGAATTTATCCGTCACAATTTCCAGCAGGTGATAAATATTACTGTACTAGGCGTGTCGTTGCTTACACTTATTTTGCATATTTACACTGCTTTTTATACTGTCTTCACAATATAAGCATACCTGCATCTATATATGTATATGTCTGATTCTGTATATATATATCTCAAAATAGACATATATGTAGTAGTCCTACTAAAAGCAGTAACTAATATAGCACGTGCCATTGCGTGCTCATTTACATGTGAATTCCCAAAATGCATAGCTGCAGTGGAAGCAATTGATGGTGGGCGAAGATGGGGAACAACAGGGTAGTACACATGTGTAACACATGTTCATGAGAAATTATTAGTAGCTACAGGTACAGAACAGAAATATGTATCATATTATTGTGTATTTTATTGATTTTACTCCGACAAACATGACATTACTGCCTATTTTAAGCATGCATCAAAGAAATTGCATGTAACGGCCTACAAACATCACTGGCACTAACACATCTATAGTTGCTTATGAAAAGGTCCATTTTTGCTTTATGTCATATACAGACAGCATAATGAGGCACACGTATCATATGTTATGTCATTGTTTTCATAACTTAAACACTGCAGATGACTACTTAGCTCATCTACCATTGTGTTAAAGCAGCTGCAATTAATATCTCATCACAGCATACACTTCAACAGAGGGGGTGGGGTTCAGCACACACACTAATTACAGCCTCATTTCACGGTCAACTTAGTTCACACCATTTGCACCTGTTTCAAGTCATTGAAAGGTGTGGCTGATTAGGCTTTTTGGGGAAGGGAATACCTTTCTTACAACCTGAATAGCACAACTGAAGTTAATCACACTCATTTGAAAGCTTAACTCTAGCTACTAAATGCCCCAACAACTCATTACTTATCAAAGCGTACGTCACACATTAGTTCACTCATATCTATAGTTGAACTACTATCAAAGACACATTATCACACACTGCATGTGTTGTCTTGTTGAGTCACAGCCACATTCAGGTGTGCCACATCTTCGATTAATGTACCACACATATCCTCTACCAAAAACAACACTTTTTGCAATATGACCACCTTCATGATAACCATTGTGAATGGTCATCTCATGATAGTTA
The DNA here is from genome assembly GCF_040206685.1 of Ascaphus truei. NCBI lineage: Eukaryota > Metazoa > Chordata > Amphibia > Anura > Ascaphidae > Ascaphus > Ascaphus truei. The sequence continues at coordinate 82,448,135 of NC_134487.1, read as the reverse complement.
TGTACATTATGATACTGATATCACTACACAACATATGATTTTTATGTACTCATTTAATCTATTTATCCTCACGCATTACTGCAGAAACATAGTATGTTGTATGTTAGGGAACTCAAAAATTCTAAGTACACAGGCATGTACAGTGTTATTACAACTATTTATGTTCACTTTCACACACATTTTCGGTTAAGGAACTGATGTTGTTAGTTAATCATAAATACAGAACATACAATAAGTGTTTGTTCAATATTTACACATGTAAATGTAAAACTTATGTTATTGTTATATATAGTTGCCCCTGGAGGACATGTGTCACCTGAGATGGAACAAGTGTCTTCACCTGGGTCAGCCAGCTCAACACTACTAGAAGGTGAGTGTATCATTTGCTGGCCATATAATATGTGCTCTTCTATATGTTATGTTGTCATGTGCATTATTTGTTTTGCACATCTTCTTTAAATAGGATTACTTAGTGTCAGTGAAAATTAAGTGTAAGGCAACATGTATTGTGTTAGTGATGTTAATTATCATGTAGGACTTCTGAGTTTAGAGCAACTTTTCATTCATTCATATTTCATACTGAGTCCAAACATTATTCGTAAGTCAAGGTAGTTTTTAATGAGGTTATAAAACGTATGCTAACATGTTAGGTGTTACTTAGGACACAGTACAATTACATAGTAACACAGCATACATTAACATGCCATTTAATAATGTGTACATTTCTTTTTAGAACATCATGGTGATGAGGATGATGAGTATGATGAGGATGACGCCACAGAAGAGACTGAAATACAATCATGTGACCATGAAGAGGTGCCAATAGAAACTGTTGTACCGCCAAATCGTCCATCAACTTCCACATACGATGCAATTGTAGCTTCAGAGGGAAAAATAGTGGACGCAGAAAATCGTCGCCATTCAGACATGATGACAGTGCTGGAAAGGATGATTGGACTGCAGGAAGAAACAGTATCACAATTGGCACATCTCCACAGAGTCTTCATTGAAGTGCCTAAACAGTTGCAAAAAATCAACACCTCATTCGAAGCATTAGTTGTTCAGCAAACACAAGCTAATTACTGGAGAATGACTAATGTACCACAATTCAACACCTCCCAGCCAGGATCTGTTCATGCAGGTCAGTTTTCACCACATTCATCTGATATTCATTCACCAGGCCCAAATGTTACCGGTCAAGTAGCAGACATTGCTGTGCAGGTTCCTGATGACATCCTACCGCTGCCATCTGTACAAATTCAGCAGCAGACACCTACAAAGGAGGCGACAAAAACAAAACAAGACACACATGAAACAGACCAACCATCACTTGTGCAGTGTCTACCAACTTGCTCACATGTGTCACTGGGCACAAGCCCTGTCCGTGAACAGTCACTACCCAAAAGCCCTGTAGGTGAGTTGCTGCCCAAAAGCCCTGTAGGTGAATCGCTGCCCAAAAGCCCTGTAGGTGAATCGCTGCCCAAAAGCCCTGTAGGTGAATCGCTGCCCAAAAGCCCTGTAGGTGAATCACTGCCCAAAAGCCCTGTAGGTGAGTCACTGGCCACAAGCCCTGTAGGTGAGTCACTGGCCACAAGCCCCGTAGGTGAACAGTCACTGGCCACAAGCCCTGCCCGTGAAGTGCCAGAGGCCACTCAAAGTGGCTCTGTTGTGCCTAAAGTTGGTGGCAAAAGAAAAAGGAAAATTCAAGAGACAACAAGCAGGCCTGTTACTCGCTCGCAAAAGGAACAAAAAAAATAAATGTTATAATTCAGAAAATATGTCTTTGGCCTTGTTTTGTTGACTTCAGATTATCTAATTACTATTGTATGTATGCTGAAGACTGTGTTGTTTCCAAACTTTCAACTATGTTCTTGTACACGTGAAGTTTTGGAAATGTTAACACTCATAATTAATTGTGTTATAAATATTTATGTTGTAATCGTCTGTTCAGTAATGGTCCACCAGGAGCCAGTTGCTAAGTTTAGAGAAGCTGCCATTGACTTTGCAGCAAAACATTGCATTTGGGTGTGTTAATTGATGTAAGAATTGCATATGCATATTAGTCACATGCAATTATTAAAACACCTAAGTAAGTGCAAACATCTTTCTTGTACGTGTACAGCAGGATTATGTGTAAATTATTACTTACCTTTGCCTTGCTTGGCCATTGTAATTTTGTCCTTTAATCAGTTGTGTGTTCGTTTCTATAACATCTCAGAATGTATAATAATATATATACACACACACACACACACACACACACACACACACTGAGTGAGTGTGAGTGTGAGTGTGTGAGTGTGTATATATATATATGTATATATGTGTATATATATATATGTATATATGTGTATATATATATGTATATATGTGTATATATATATGTATATATGTCTATATGTATATATATATATATGTGTATATGTGTATATATATATGTATATATGTGTATATATATATGTATATATGTGTGTATATATATGTATATATGTGTGTATATATATATATATATATATATATATATATATATATATATATATATATATATATATAGTACTATATAAACTGGTATACACAAACTAATACACTTCATGCTTCCTTGTGAAAGCACACTATTTTAATAATACAGGCCTAATGTTTGAGAAATATCCTAAGTATGAGACTCTAACAGTATTGTGCTTAAACAAATGTTTATTACTTAATTCAATCATGTTTCTCACCATTTAAATAGGTTTCATACAAGGTATACTTAATGCCATCAATGTTGTGTGTACTCCTGCAATATAAAAAAAAATAAAATATTATATATAAATATATATATATTTTTATAAGAGATATATTTATATATATATATATATATATATATATATATATATATATATATATATATATATACACACGTATTTAAACTCATGCAGACAGGGAGTTAACCAGACTTTCACATACACACAGAAATGTAAGCGGGGAAAAAACATTTCTTTTTGCAGGTGTGTTTTTACTGATATGCCTGGCTAAGAAATATTTTCACACACTGGTCTTTGTTAGTTTTCAAAAAAACACTATGTGAACGCATTCACAGTCTAGGGATGTTTTTCACAAACGAGATAAAAGAAGGAGAAATGTTTCTCCCACAGTCCCATATCACGAACCACAACTGTTAACCCAATTAGACAAACAAATCCAATTGGCGTTTGAAATAAGGAGTCAAAGTAGTTAGTTTTGTTGACCTTGACAAGGAAAAACAGGAGTTTGTTAGCCATTCAGCACATTCATTTTGATGAGCAAATAACACAGACCTGCACACAGCTTTTGTGCTACTCAGACATGGCTGATGAATTCGTTAACAATATTAATCCCCTTTTAGGGTATAAGTACATGATCTGTGAAGCCATCTTGAACAGTCGCGGACAGAAAGCAAGCACACGCCAAATCGATGATTTCATTCGAGCAAAATATCCTTATTACCAAGACCGTAAGCATGCACGGAATTTTAATTCCTCAATAAGATTCACTTTATCAAGTAATGACTTTTTTGAACGTGACCAGGATAAGCTACAACACACCTATGGTTTCTGGAAGATTGCCCCGGAAAAACAATTTATCCTGAAAGACGGCACTTATATTGTCGTGAAAGGCATATTTATTCCTAATGGCAATAGCAATGTATCCGCTACTACTGATCCGTTTGAATCGATACGTGCTGCAATATCTGCAGCCTCCATTCCTGAAACCCACATTGTACAAGAACAAAAGTACTATGATTATATACCAAGCCTTTCAGCTGAAATTGCATTGGAATGGGAACCGGAAGAAATGAACCTACCTCCCGACCAATTATTTGAAGAAAGCAGTGGCGATTCCTATGAGCGCATCCTGGAGGAGATATGTGCCATACTGGATTCAGCGGTTGGGTTAAGCGTGGATGAAAATGGCTTGCATTTCTGGAGCGACCAGTTGCAGCCAGGCGAAGAGTTAATTCTAGAAGAATGGTAAATATAACAATCGTTATGCGTTGACTCTGCGTTTAAATTTTTTTTTTTTTTGTAACCACCATTTTCACTTTCAATGCGTGGATACAGCGTAACATTGCAGACTGCATAACATGTAGCGATCACAAACAAATTGTTTCCTAATACAATATAGTAGGACCTGAAAGAGTAGTACACATTGCTGACGGAATAAATATACGTACTTTCCTATCCCTTTAAACATATTAGCAACATTTTACCATTACTCTAACACATACCTGTTTTGTTATCATGCAACATCTACAACATTGAAAACCGGGTCCACCACGTATGACGTGGGACCCTTGTCATGGGCCAAGGCGTCCTTAAAAAGGATTAGTGATGTAAGTCCCGCCCCCAAGCGACGTGCGCGCCTCAAAGCCTATTGGCTGTCATGTTTTGTTATAGTAACGGTAACTGCAGTGTGTGATGCGTGCGGCTCAGTGTTTGTAGGCGTACCCTGGGCGTTAGCCGAATGTTAATTGAGTGGGAGGAGTGTTAGCGTGCGTTTCACGCTGGCTTAACATGACGTCACACGTATTGCATTTGCGCATTGTGTTATCGGCCGTGCTTTCTGTTCAAACACGTCTGTTTAAAAAGAATACAGATGTACTCGTTTAGAACGAATGTAGTTTCGTCTTCATTGTATTTGAAATAAAGATGTTATGTTTACTGGTATTTTCAACATGTATTGAACGCACAATGTACGCTTTGTTTTGCGCATGCGCTAACAGTTAGTGGAGCCAAGCGTGAAGTGCGTGCGCACACAAAGATGTGCGCGCACATCTTTCAGTATACAGGCAACGTTCACTTCTTATACATAGTTATGCCTGCTACAAATTTAAAGAAACATTACATACTGATGAACAGTTTTACTTCTAACATATAAGTGAGTGACGTGTGTATCTACACAATCATATAGAGCTGCGTAACGCGTTGTCACGGATGCATATCTAGTAAGGTGCCATCTTTGACCATCATGTGTTTGCTGTATTTCAGAGATGTCGGGGAAGATACAATCGGATCAATGTATGATTTCAGAAGAGTCTACCTTTATATGAGATGATTGTGAGGAGGAGCCACCGACTACTATACTACATATGGAACTAATTTTATATTGCTTGCAGCGCTTATTAACAAACAATTAAAAATGTGATACCCTTATGCCTATATTGCATAAGCACTTAATTAACATAATGATGTTGCAAAAGAGTGCCTCATGAATTTTTATTGAGTGTTCTTTAATGACTACTAACATTTTATGACATGGTGTGTTTTATATATAACAACCATTCCCACTCTGCTAACACATTTGTGTATTCTAATATGTAATGGAACGTATGACTGTCGAAACTATGTAACAATAATAATAATAATATGAGCATGTTCATGTATAGGGCTGCTAGTTGTACGCAGCGATTTACAGACACATGTTTCAGCCTGAGGTCCCTGGCCCGTGGAACGTACAAATGTTTTTTTGCCGCATGAGGCACAGGGAGATAAAGTGACTTGGCCAAGGTCACAAGGAGCCCACACCGGGAATTGAACCAGACTCCCCTGCTTCAAACTATCAGTGCCAGTGTGTGTCTTTACTCACTGAGCCACTCCTTCTCCCAATGTAAAGGACACTTACAACCAAGTAGCCATTTATTTTTAAAATCTCTTGTTACATGGGTATGTAGATAAAATGGTTTGGGACTGTAGCAAATAATGTTACTGGCCAGATGTTATGGTCCCCTCCAATGCATGATGTTCTGAATATGACATCACCATCATGTTATGAAGTACGTTTCTGTGTATATTTCATTAACCTAACTAACTATAGTTTACTGTGTTTATTAATCGTTTAGAAATACATAGTATAGTCAATATGATGATATAAGCTACCATAATAAAGCTGGTGTTATCATTTGTCGGTGTTATACATGGATCCTACACCAATTGATAGAGACACAAACAGTTGTCTTAAAAAGTGTGTCTATGCTAGTGATGAATGTGCTCCCGTAAGTAAACAAATAAGTACAGTTATCCCCTTTTCTCCAACCACCTCTATATTACATTAATGGAAATTATAAGGAAACATATATAAAATGTGATGAAATGTGAGTAATCATTTTGTAATACAATGCACATGAAAGCTCAAGAGTAGCTAAATGCATATACATGATACAGAAAGTACATATATGTAACATTTGTGTTTAAACCAATATGTTGGGTTTTTAGTTCCAATAATTATAGGAAGATTGAGGTAGCCACATCTTATGAGAGATGTCAGCAAATATACATACCATGATCAGTCATACTGGAGATATACCTATAATGCAAAGGAACAATATATAAATTGCAAACATTGACATGCCATCTTCAGTACCGTAAACAACACAGCAAAGTGTGTATTTGGTGTTAAATGTACAACACCATGTATATTTCATGACATTCAAAATGTAAATCAGCCTGGTGTACACATCATATGGATGTACATGTTACACTGCACCAATAACATTGTATGTAAGCATACTAGAAGCATGAATGATTATGGGCATAATATGTGTTTTGTCTTAGCATAAGGAATAACACAATGCTAAAATATTATTGCTTTGTTACCCAAGTTGTATTCACATACACACAACTAAAGTACAATTGAAGAGGGATTATATAACCTGTGCAACAATAACATACCGGTGCCACATCCCTTTGTGCACACAGCAGAGAAAAGAAAGGTGTGCAACCCATATTCATCTGTGTCCTAACAGAAGGTTATATAAAGAAACATTATTGTTAATATAACATAATTAAACTATAAAAGTAGTACTAGGAACATATGAGTTTGTACTTACAAGAAAAAAATGAATTGATGAGATTCTGTCGTGTCTGGCCACCACTGGCTGTTTGTTCATTTTCAGCAGCTACATGGGTGGGATGCTCGTCTACCAAAGCCTCAGCTAGGTCTGACTGTACATTGTGCCTGAGTGCAACATTGTGCAAAATGCAACAGGCAAGGATAATATCAGACACTTTTTGAGGCTTGTATAGAAGAGCCCCACCAGTTCTGTCCAGACACCTAAACCTGGTCTTGAGTAGGCCAAATGTCCTCTCTATAACAGATCTTGTAGATATATGGGCTGCATTGTACCTGTCCTCTGCTTCAGTTTGAGGGTTTAGCACCGGAGTCAAGAGCCACGGCCTAATTCCGTATCCTGAGTCACCTATAATGAATGGAGCACACATAAGCTGACATTAGTGATCAAATTGTACAATGCCAACATTCCTAAATCAACATGTGTTTTGTGTTAGAACATGTAAATATGTACTCACCCAGCAGCCAACCAGGTTCAAAATGTCCCTCTTCGAACGCATGGAAGACTGAAGAGTTCCTCAGGATAGAGGAATCGTGACTGGAACCAGGGAACTTGGGTACCACATGCATTATCCTCATCGTGGCATCACATACCACCTGTACATTGAGTGAATGGTAGTGCTTCCGATTGCGGTACACATGCTCACTCTGACTAGGTGCAATCAAAGCAACATGTGTGCAATCGATTGCACCCAGCACACATGGTATCCCTGCTATATTATAAAAGCCAGTCCTGACTTCCAGCCACTCTGTCGCCTCTGTAGGAAAATGAATATAATTCCTAGCGCGTCTATTGAGTGCATAGAGAAACTGGGTCAAGGCCCGCGAGAATGTAGATTGCGAGACCCCGCCCACTATGCCCACAGTTGTCTGGTATGACGCGGAAGCAAGATAATGTAATGAGCACAGCATTTTAACAAGCCCAGGGACTGCACGACCTCTGGCTGTGAAAAAATCTAAATCCCCCCTTATCTCCTCATAAAGAGCTAAGATTGCTGCTGAACTCAAACGATAGCGACTTACAATCTCCTCCTCACTCATCCCATCTAACAGGGTTCTCTCCCTGTACAGACGCGGACGAGGCACAAGTTGTCTCCTCTGTCTTCTCCTCTGATCTCCTGTCCCTCTACCTGTCCCTCGGCCTGTCCCTCTCCCTGTCCCTGTCGTATCCGCGTCACTGTCACTGTCCCTCGGTGTGTCCCTCCCTTGCCCTATATGATTGTCTTCATCATCAAGCATGTCATAGAAAAGAATGTTCCTCCGTCTCCTAAACATTCGCAACATTTTGAAATGAGTAGCTGTGAATGAGCAGGTAATGTGCGTCCTTTAAATAGGTATGTGATGATGTCAGGTGACATAGTAAAATGCAAGGTGTTACATTAACATAATAAAGTACTTCTGTGGCAAGCTGTGTGCACTTGTTGTTCTAAGTATTTGTTGTGTGTATTCTGCAGGGAATGATGATATTTGGCAATGATGTGACGTGAAGCTTTGTACAAAGATTGCTTGCAAATAAATAGTTGCATGTGCAATGCATGTAACACTTGTGAACGCAAGAGTCAGTCATGTAATGAGACAAAAAGGCTGAGATTGACGTGGGAAAAGTTTTGTGTAACATGTGTAATTATCCATGTTATTGTGACATGTTGGCAACAATGAATAGTCGTGTGCATATGCATGCATTTGTGTAAGGAGGATAGTTGGTATAGAATGAGTTTACAAGGTGTCCCAATGATGAATTACTGTACATGTGTGTATAAGTTAGGTTGAAGTGCTTGTAATGCAACGGTTACAATGTAAACATGCAATGTGATTGAGCGTCCAATAAGTGACGTCATGAAAATAGGGAGGACCCAAAAGTATATGTAAACATGAGAAGACAGATGTACATGAACGTTTAAAGATGCGTGTCACATTACAAGCATTGTGTAATGTAAAGGAAGATGAATATACTGTGTATGAGTGACATGTGTGACATGTGTGACATCATGTAAATAATTGTCGCTGAGTTGAGTAAAATGTGTGATATGATGTGAGGTTCTCCTTTAAGAGTGTAGTATAGTATTTTCCCTTGCCACATCATCACATGATGAGTAATGTGACCCGCAAATGCTGCAAACATGTAAAAGTCGAATGTTATGCAAATAAGACACATCAGCTGTGACACAATGCAGGGAATGCCCCCACACTGTAATGCAAATCCCCCTTGTATTGTGAGCAATGAAACGTAAACAGTACTATACTGTTATACGTCCCCGCTCCATTGACTTCCATTGATGTACAGAAGATGTTTTTTTTCTAAGTGCCGTTCCGGCAGCCTTAGCGATCGTTCTCCCGTCCAAACTGCCAACTTTAGTTGGCGGGAGAAATCGGCCATAACATCTCAATTTCGTAGTGCCGATCAGCCCCGATAAGCTGTTTTTTTTTGTTGAATCCAGCCGATTTAAAAAAGTGGCGATCAGTGTCGAAAACAGGCTTATCGGCAGGCGACTGGCCATAACCAAATTATCGGCTCCGAAACCTGGCGATATGAAGCACTTATCGGCGCTTACTGAATCTCAAACCCAATTTTGGCTATAACATGGCCATATTTCCCTTATCAACGCTTACTGCATGAGGCCCTATTTCTTTCATTCCCAGCAGGGTGACTCAACATTCAGCAATTGGCTTTGAAAAACCTTTTTCCTTTATAGGGCAATTTTACACTCAGCATTTGTTTGCTAAAAATTCCCCTGCTTCAGTACAGTCTTGTATCAATTTTCACACTTTTCTGCATATACTCCATTCACAGCTGGTAGTCCTATGTGGTGTGGCAACCTTTATCTGCAAAATCAGTACCACTCGTGGGTCACCATCTGTATTCACTGCTTCAGCGAAACTTTTGAAAACAACAAACACCTATCCCTTTCCAAGGGCTGACTCACTCCTTGAACCCTGACTATGGCTGAAAGGCAAAGACCCCTATTTCAATGACCATATTACACTTTGTGATAGGCAAAATAAGGTTTAGCTACATCAGCAGTCTCTTCTGGGTTTTTGTAAGTTTCAGTGGTGTGTATCCTTTTAACTCTGCCTCTGCTGCATGAGAGGGGTTTTTTTTTTTTTTTTCTAAGACGGTTTGTAGGCAAAAAGCATAAAAAAAAATTTCACATAAAAATCTCCGGTCCTTTTTAACTACAAAGACACCTCTTGTCCCACCTCGGACACCAAATGTAGACGGACGTTCACAGAGGTACACAATTGGAGTCGTTATAATGTGAAATTATATTATGCTTTATTGTGCCTTTTCCTTTTTATCAGGAAATTATCCAAACACAGGGGGGAAAAAAGCTTCCATTCACTTGGGAGTATTTCTAGTGAAATCCTTGCAATTAGTTCACATCTCCATTAGTTAATCATTTCTCCCATCCCAAACATATAGCATGAAAATAAGCAGATATAAGCAGTCTCTTAATAATGAAAGTCTTATCTGTTTATCAGCTGTAGAGTAAGCTTATCTGCTCTCCTGGAACCGCACCCGTGCGTGCACAGAAAAATACCAGCATCCAGGTTTAGAAGTCTTATTGGGTGTCTTGCAATCAGCTCTGCTTTGTGGCTGGCAGAACTCAAGACATTGTGGTGTCTCCAAAGGTCAGCTCTCAGTCAGAGCTAAAGAGAGTCAGTTCCTGTCTCAAAGGCAGGCTTTTTGTAACAATCTAATCAGGCAGGTGGTGTTTAGTAATTAACTACCACACTGCTAGATTAAAGGAACATTACTGAACAGGCATAAGTCCCCTGTTACACTGCACTTATAGTGCCCACGACGGCGACGCGATGTCACTCCAAAACAAAACAATTTACTCTGTCGCGAGCGCTTATAGTAAGCGCGACAGAGCGATGTAGCGACAAAAAATTTGGAAGCTGGGTACATTTGATTTTTCAGAGACTGTTCCACATGTGACTGTCTCTGAACCAATCAATGACCCTGTCGCTAGCGATGTCGCTAAAAGTTAAATTATAACTTTTGCGGGTGGCAAAGTGTAATGTCATCGGTCACATCCCAGCACTATGAGCGCGGCCTAAGCAGTAGCGAAACACCTCGACCGCGAGACCGTAAGTAACGCTGAGTGGAGAGTCAGAATCGGTTCTAGCAACAGGGGTGGTGAGATTGTTCTCTGAGAGGGGACTGCACTGCATGTGGTCGGAGTCAACGCTCTACGGTGTTAATATATTAAGCTGTAAGCTGTAGGTTGTGGGTACAATTCTTAAATCTGCCTTCAAGACTTGCACCGAGGGCTGGAAGTTAAAAAAAAGTTGCCTATGCCTTAACTGGCTTACATAGGCCTCATAATTGCCTCTACTTCTCCCCCTCACACCTCTACTTGTACCCCTTGCACCTCTACCTCTCTCCCCTCACACCTGTCTCCCCCTCTAAGTCTCTCCTCACACATCTCTACCTCTCTCCTCCCTCACACCTCTTCCTCTGTCCTCTCACCTCAATCTCTCTCCTCAAACCTCCAACTCTCCCCCTCACACCTCCACATCTCTCCTTCACACCTCCACCTCTCTCCCTCACATCTCTATTTCTCCCCTCCCCTTTTCACACTCTCTTCGCCCTCCGCCCTCCCTCCTCCCCCCTCTCCCCACCTTCTCACACATCTCTCTGCTCTCCCTCATGCCCCATCACACCTTTCTTTCTGCCTTCTCACACCTTTCTCTCTGCCCCCTCACACTTTTGTTTCTGCACCCTCACACCTTTGTTTATACCCCCTCACACCTTTCTTTCTGCCCTCACACACCTCTCTGGCTGCCCTCTAACACCTCTACCTATCTCTCCTTGCACCTCCCTCCCCCCACCTCTACCTCTCTCTCCCCACCTCTACCTCTCTTCTCCCACCTTTACCTCTCTTCCCACCTCTACCTCTTTCCTCCCCCTCACCTCTCTTCCCCCTCACCTTTATTCCCCCTTACCTTTCTCTCCTCTCTTGCCTTTCTCACCTTTCTTGTCTCACCTGCCTCATGCCTCACCTACCTCATGCCTCACCTACCTCACCTGCCTCACGCCTCTCTTGCCTCACCTGCATCTCTTGCCTCACCTATCTCTTACCTCTCTTGCCTCACCTGTCTCACACCTCTCTTGCCTCACACCTCTCTTGCCTCACACATCTCTTGTCTCACCTGTCTCACACCTCTCTTGTCTCACACCTCTCTTGTCTCACCTGTCTCACACCTCTCTTGTCTCACACCTCTCTTGTCTCACCTGTCTCACACCTCTCTTGTCTCACCTGTCTCACACCTCTCTTGCCTCACACGCCTCACACCTCTCTTGTCTCACCTGTCTCACACCTCTCTTGCCTCACCTGCCTCACACCTCTCTTGTCTCACCGGTCTCACACCTCTCTTGCCTCACACCTCTCTTGCCTCATACCTCTCTTGCCTCACACCTCTCTTGCCTTACACCTCTCTTGCCTCACATCTCTCTTGCCTCACACCTCTCTTGCCTCCCACCTCTCTTGCCTCACACCTCTCTTGCCTCACACCTCTCTTGCCTCACACCTCTCTTGCCTCACACCTCTCTTGCCTCACACCTCTCTCTCTCTGTCTCTCTCTTCACCTCTTTCTTTCTCCCACAGGGCCAAAAAAACCCTCCTTCCTTCCCTTCCCAAACAACTCCCTCCCAGACCACATGTCTAGGCTTGTTGGGCCATGTGTGTTGACAGCCCTGATCTAGACATTAATGGAATGGTACACTTTCCTGTTTGTGTACATGGTGTCGTCCCTCTGTGGTGGCACTAGTGCCAGGAATTGGGTAATTTGTGGTATAGCTGTTTTAATGTATATTTTTGTCTCTAGATTAGCTTAAATGAACTCCAAAATGTCAATGATGATGTGACGTGCTATTTGGTACCACTGCATTACCTCAGCAGCATGCCAAATACTTTAACTCTATACATTCTCTCTTCTTCTACAGGGCCTACAGTTTGCCTACAGTAATAATTGCCAGGTAGTGCCAACAATAAGTATGAAAAAATCAGCAAAAAACACGGCTTCAAAAAAAGAGCTGGAAATGGTGGGTTCTTATAGTGTAGATAAATGATGTGCACCTGGTCCCTGTTGGCACATAATTAAAAAATGTTATTCAATTAAGAACAGCCGTTAAAGCAACTCTAAATGAAATGCTTATGTGACAGGTTCATTGTAACGTGTGAATGTACACTTTGAGCTCATTTAAATAAATTAGGCATAGACACAACTTCTCTCTTGCCTTTCTCACCTTTCTTGTCTCACCTGCCTCATGCCTCACCTACCTCATGCCTCACCTACCTCACCTGCCTCACGCCTCTCTTGCCTCACCTGCATCTCTTGCCTCACCTATCTCTTACCTCTCTTGCCTCACCTGTCTCACACCTCTCTTGCCTCACACCTCTCTTGCCTCACACATCTCTTGTCTCACCTGTCTCACACCTCTCTTGTCTCACACCTCTCTTGTCTCACCTGTCTCACACCTCTCTTGTCTCACACCTCTCTTGTCTCACCTGTCTCACACCTCTCTTGTCTCACCTGTCTCACACCTCTCTTGCCTCACACGCCTCACACCTCTCTTGTCTCACCTGTCTCACACCTCTCTTGCCTCACCTGCCTCACACCTCTCTTGTCTCACCGGTCTCACACCTCTCTTGCCTCACACCTCTCTTGCCTCCTACCTCTCTTGCCTCACACCTCTCTTGCCTTACACCTCTCTTGCCTCACATCTCTCTTGCCTCACACCTCTCTTGCCTCCCACCTCTCTTGCCTCACACCTCTCTTGCCTCACACCTCTCTTGCCTCACACCTCTCTTGCCTCACACCTCTCTTGCCTCACACCTCTCTCTCTCTGTCTCTCTCTTCACCTCTTTCTTTCTCCCACAGGGCCAAAAAAACCCTCCTTCCTTCCCTTCCCAAACAACTCCCTCCCAGACCACATGTCTAGGCTTGTTGGGCCATGTGTGTTGACAGCCCTGATCTAGACATTAATGGAATGGTACACTTTCCTGTTTGTGTACATGGTGTCGTCCCTCTGTGGTGGCACTAGTGCCAGGAATTGGGTAATTTTTGGTATAGCTGTTTTAATGTATATTTTTGTCTCTAGATTAGCTTAAATGAACTCCAAAAGGTCAATGATGATGTGACGTGCTATTTGGTACCACTGCATTACCTCAGCAGCATGCCAAATACTTTAACTCTATACATTCTCTCTTCTTCTACAGGGCTTACAGTTTGCCTACAGTAATAATTGCCAGGTAGTGCCAACAGTAAGTATGAAAAAAGCAGCAAAAAACACGGCTTCAAAAAAAGAGCTGGAAATGGTGGGTTCTTATAGTGTAGATAAATGATGTGCACCTGGTCCCTGTTGGCACATAATTAAAAAATGTAATTCAATTAAGAACAGCCGTTAAAGCAACTCTAAATTAAATGCTTATGTGACAGGTTCATTGTAACGTGTGAATGTACACTTTGAGCTCATTTAAATAAATTAGGCATAGACACAACTCTGCTCCTCCCCTTTAGTTGTTTGATTAACATGCCACACACAAATAGTGTTTTGCACCAAGTTTTGCCCAACTCAAAATTTGGGGTCTTATTTTTATGAGGCAGAAAATGCCATATGCAAAGAAAGTACCCGGGCGCTATCTCTTTAAGGTGCACATAGGATATTATGAGTGGATGGAGAAAAAAAGGGATGTAATACAGCATTAAGATAATGTTCTTAAGATGTCCTCGTGTGACTCGGAACCCCAACAGGATCTATCCAGGACCCTTAATGACAATGGAACACAAGAAAAATGGGGGAGCACAATGTGAGGGAGGGTAAGTAGGTGGTATGTCTTCTTTGACTGGTGATCAGTGTGGTGAAAACACCTCTATTGCAACATCAGTGTATGTAATAGACCCCGTGAATGGGAGGTGAGTGTACAATGGTTTATGTATGAGGGTGGAAAGATATGAGTAAATAACTTACACGGCCTTGTGTAAGTTCTATCCCATCAAGGTTTCTTTAGCTTCCGAATCTTCTTTAAGGTGTAGATTCTCCCTCCGTCTGTTCTTCTTTGCTCGCTGTTTCTTCAATAATCTTCTTTGGAGAAGTTCCTCGGTGATTTTCCTCTCATGAAAATGAAAAGGTGATTAGATCAGTGTATGTAGGTAACAACATCAGTGTTTAAGGGCAGTACCGCAGTTGTTACCTACATACACTGATCTAATCACCTTTTCATTTTCATGAGAGGAAAATCACAGAGGAACTTCTCCAAAGAAGATTATTGAAGAAACAGCGAGCAAAGAAGAACAGACGGAGGTAGAATCTACACCTTAAAGAAGATTCGGAAGCTAAAGAAACCTTGATGGGATTTAACTTACACAAGGCCGTGTAAATTATTTACTCATATCTTTCCACCCTCATACATAAACCATTGTACACTCACCTCCCATTCACGGAGTCTATTACATACACTGATGTTGCAATAGAGGTGTTTTCACCACACTGATCACCAGTCAAAGAAGACATACCACCTACTTACCCTCCCTCACATTGTGCTCCCCCATTTTTCTTGTGTTCCATTGACAGAAAATGCCATTTATCACCTCTGCACTGAGTTTGCGCTACACCTCCCCTTTTGTTAGCCCGCTCTACTTTTGCCCCTTAATGTCACGACAGATTATAATAATTACATGTTTAATGCTTTGCTGCTCATTTTTATATTTGTTTCAGACAGTCCAGGGGGAGCACATATGGGAAACACAAGACAAATAAAAAACAATTTATGTGCAGACGTTTTGGATAAGGAGATCAATGATGTGTTGAAAATCTTGGCTCTAAAGGTGAATCTACTCACAAGATGATTGTGGTTATAAATGCAGTTAGCAGATAGGGCTGCTGCCCATATGGATATAGTGGTGTGTGGGATTCCCTCCAGGCACGTCTCGTCAGTTGGGAGATGGTACATGTAGAGGAGAAAAACAGCACTACATAGCGCGATCTGATATAAACTTTATGTAAAAATTGTTAAACATATAAAATGTGCACTTACAATGTGCTAGATAAAAGTAAGCATTTGTCACAATCAATGTGAAATCTGTGGGTACTGTGCAGCTCTCACCGTCTCCCGTCGCTGTCCCGGAGCTCCTTCGCCTGCACCTCAAGAGTCCAACTTCTCTCAGTGTATCCTCCGGTGCGTGTGACGTCACAGCTCTATGGGTGGTGAAGCTACGGGTCCCTCACTGATCCAAGAAGCCACTCTACGTGTTTCGCCCAGCTCTTGGAAGCTGTGTATGGCTTCGTCAGGAGTGTGTAATACTTGGGGTTAATAGGTGTCTATATATACCCTATTCATAATACAAATTGTCAATTATCATAGCGCTATGGTTGGCAATCGTCTAATCAGAAGTTTAACATAAAACAGATCATATCATTTTAGTAATCTTTAACATCTTTGGATAAATATGAAACATCATTCCAATAAAAAGAGGTTTTCTTATAATTATATGGCAATACAATGTATGATTACAAGTAATTGTAATAATTATATGGCAATAGAGTATATGATTACAAGTAGTGTTTAGAAAAAAAAGGGGGGGGGGAAGGACCGAACGCAAAGGACTAAGTTAATTAAGTAGAATATACAGAGCTGTTAGTGCACACGTTACTGTTGCAGATTTAACTACTAACTGCCATTAGCAATCAGAAAAAAGGGGGGGCACTTGTTTAATTCACATAAACTCCAGTGAATGGGACAATGCATCCTAAGTCCCATTCACTGGAGTTTATGTGAATTAAACAAGTGCCCCCCCTTTTTTCTGATTGCTAATGGCAGTTAGTAGTTAAATCTGCAACAGTAACGTGTGCACTAACAGCTCTGTATATTCTACTTAATTAACTAAGTCCTTTGAGTTCGGTCCTTCCCCCCCCCCCTTTTTTTCTAAACACTACTTGTAATCATATACTCTATTGCCATATAATTATTACAATTACTTGTAATCATACATTGTATTGCCATATAATTATAATAAAACCTCTTTTTATTGGAATGATGTTTCATATTTATCCAAAGATGTTAAAGATTACTAAAATGATATGATCTGTTTTATGTTAAACTTCTGATTAGACGATTGCCAACCATAGCGCTATGATAATTGACAATTTGTATTATGAATAGGGTATATATAGACACCTATTAACCCCAAGTATTACACACTCTTGACGAAGCCATACACAGCTTCCAAGAGCTGGGCGAAACGCGTAGAGTGGCTTCTTGGATCAGTGAGGGACCCGTAGCTTCACCACCCACAGAGCCGTGACGTCACACGCACCGGAGGATACACCGAGAGAAGTTGGACTCTTGAGGTGCAGGCGAAGGAGCTCCGGGACGGCGAGGGGAGGCGGTGAGAGCTGCACAGTACCCACAGATTTCACATTGATTGTGATAAATGCTTACTTTTAATTAGCACATTGTAAGTGCACATTTTATATGTTTAACAATTTTTACATAATGTTTATATCAGATCGCGCTATGTAGTGCTGTTTTTCTCCTCTACATGTACCATCTCCCAACTGACGAGACGTGCCTGGAGGGAATCCCACACACCACTATATCCATATGGGCAGCAGCCCTATCTGCTAACTGCATTTATAACCACAACCACCTTGTGAGTAGATTCACCTTTAGAGCCAAGATTTTCAACACATCATTGATCTCCTTATCCAAAACGTCTGCACTTAAATTGATTTTTATTTGTCTTTTGTTTTCCATATGTGCTCCCCCTGGACTGTCTGAAACATATCTTTCTCCCTAGAACCCGTGAAACAGGTTCCACCAGAGGGTCTGAGCAGGGTTATATAATATCTGTCTATTATTTTGGTTTTATTTTATTTAGCTTATCACTTTATTGCACTGGATTTTGCATTTATTGTCACTTAATGTTAAGTAGCTAGCGCCTTTATTCACTTTAATTCCCATTTTTATATTTGAGCATATCAATTTTTGCCTTTTGGAGTGTGACCCTCTAGCACTTGTTACAGTTCACATAAAATATGACAATAGAAAAATCCATGTATGGCTTGATTTGACAGAGGATGGTACAAATGTCAAAAAAAACATTTATGAAGCAAAACACCCCCATACAAATTGATTAAATCTCAATTCATACTTAAATATTTTTCATCATTGCAGAATCATTTGAGCATTTAGTTTAGATACATTAGGACAGGAATACAACATTGAGGCTGGTATGCACTAAACCACTATTGAAATCAATAGCAGTTTACGCCTGATCGGGGTGCGATGCACTGCATTGCTGCTCAGTGAATACTGGCACTTGATTCTCATTGGAAAACTACACGACAAAATACTGAAGGGTACATTTATAACCTACCTCATTATGTATTCCTTGAATCAAACTAATGATTAATAAGTTAATTCATGTTGCTATGCACAGGTGCTATATTTGGAATGCAATATTTTTAGCTGGTATGCGTGCACTCAAAACAACTTATTCAGGAATACATGCGGGGCTGAAACTCATATACAGTAGTTATACTTCAATGACAATGTTAATGAATAAACACATCAAAAGATGCATCTGAAATTGTGAGGTTTTTTTGTTCATGGAATAAACTATATGTAGCCATGTATTCTTTTTGGTTACTAATCTGCCCTACCTAGCATATACTGTACTGTAAGGCCTGGTACCAGCGCAGGCCGTGTTTTCCCCTGCAGTAAGCAGCTCCCTTGAGTGGCAAGGGAGAGGTGGGCCTATGGTCTGTGTTCTGCCCAATCAGGGGCTCAGACCGGGACCCTCCCCCATGGTACTTATGGGGCTGCACATCCAAATTTAGTGAGGTCTCTCCCCTGAGAGAGTTACAGGGAGTGTGGAGTCGGGGCTCTCACCACCTTCCATCCCCTCCCTTTGGGGAGTGAGACAGCGGCCCCTCATCCCACCAGGGGATGAGGGAAGAGCATAGGATAGACCCTAGGGGCCTCAAGCCTCCTGGGTTGATTCCAGCGACCATCCTGAGGAGGGAAGAGAAGTGAACCCAGTTATATGCTGTATTCAGTGTTGTGAAGAATAAAGCGTTCCTGTTATTTTATACTCCGGTCTGAGACTACAATTAATCAAGGGGAGTAAGAGCAAGAGAGTTCTCCTGCAGAGATTGTATCGAGTACTACTTGAGCCTGCTGGAGATGGGGGCACTGCACCAATGAGAAAGAATGAACCGTCACCCCAAAAGCCTGTCCTGTCTTCCCCTACACCGGTGGAAACTAAGCGCTTCTGTGAGCCAGCAGGTAACCAGCACAACATACTGTGTAATAGGGATATCTCACAGAGGGTGGGGGAAAACCTGTTACATATACTATGTTTTTTAATTAATAAAGGGAAAGTAAGGTATGTTTATGTGGTCTACTATTACATGTAATATTGAGTGTACTATAATGATTCAGGGCCAGCTTGTATTCTTGCGGGGCTTGGTGCAGGGGCTTTCCGAGGCCTCTTACCTGGACAAATATTAACAGTCCACACCTCTTTTTGGTTCGTGCGCTGCGTGCCCCACTTTGCCCATGGTATGGGCTCTCCCATACCTCAAAGTTTTCACCCACGGCGTGGGCATCTACTGTGATGGTGTGGGCATCTCCTGTGATGGCGTGGACATCTCCTGTGATGGTGGAGGAGGGGGAGTCTCTATAATTTGAGAAACCCCCGATGTGGCCAGATACTCCAAGGAGGCACCGAGGGTAGCGAGCATGAAGGGGCACAGATAGTCTCCAAGCCCTACTGGATAACACAGGTGAGCCCATTTATTGAGGACGAAATCTGGCCAATGCTATTAATTAGCTATTAATTATATTAACTATGCAACTAATTTTGACAGATTTATTATAAATCATTCTTCCTGGTAATGCACAGGTTATTAAGAATTTATATTAGTGTTAGGGACCCTTGAGATGTGGACTGCCGTGTAGTGGCTCAAGGGCTTACAACACTTTGGCCAAAATGTTAAACTAAAAGACTATTTTATTTAATAGATATCTATACATATATATTTAGGCACTGTACCATGTATAAGTTTCCCTGGATGTGCACTGAGCTCTGTCTGTGTTTCATGTTCTGTCTCTGGTTTCAATGCTATTAATCACAGCACTACTGTGCTGGTGGATAGTGAGGAGCATAATGTGATTATGGTGTGGGGCTGCCTTCTCATAGTACTGGGCTGCCTGCTCCAGGTGCTGGGTTGCCTGCTCCTGCCGGTGGGCTGCCTGCGCCATTTACCTTGAGTTGAGCCCTGCCACGGCATCAGCCAAGCGTGCAGTGATGTCATGAAATCCCGTGTGCTGCATGTCCAGCAGCTCCCTCTGGCATGCCATCAGTGAACACAAGGGGGTAGGAGGGGGGGTGTGTTTGACTCCTTAGTGCAGCCAGAGTGGCTGGATAGGCAGCAGCAGGGGCAGCTGGGTATTGCTACTGGTATAGCAACTGGGGGAGCAGCTACTGGGATAGCAGCAAGGGGGGGAGCTACTGGAATAGCAGCTGGGGCAGGGGCAGTTACTGGGATAGGAGCTCAGGGCAGCTCATGGTATAGCACCTGTTTGCAGCTACTGGGATAGCAGCTGAGGGGTGGGCAGCTGGATAAGCAAACCCCGTGGTTGTGCCCTCCTATGTTACCACTGTAAGGAAGAGGGTCACATTGGGCTCCTCCTCCACAAGGGGCCCTTCAGATTGGGGCACAGGCTGTGCCACTGCAGCCAGTCTCTGTCTGTATGATGGTCCTGTAAAATAAATATGTAACGGGTATTCCCCCACCCCAATCGCAGAAATCGTGTGGGTGCGGAGAACCTACGGTGTTACCAGGTGTGGTGCATATACCTGTCAGGCTCACAGGAGGCCTGAGCCTCCGCTAGTGAGAGCCTGGGGTGAATCCTCTGGAACGTTTCTTGGTTTCAGCGCCTCCACCTATGTAGGATTCTATGGGAATGTAGAATTACCCTAACATAGGAACCCACCCAGAAACCACATACACCAGTATTATGGATAACAGGTTTACTGATTGAACAAAGGATAACTATTACATCATACTCATAACATCACAGAGTTATAACATCCCCACACGGTGCCCACAGCCCAACCCCTTTGTCCCGTGGTCAGCGCTGCCACTATGTGTTAAGAATGTTAAGCTTTGTTGGTGCACTTATAGAGTACCTGCCGAGTGCTCCTGCACTCGGGCCTGCAAGGACTTCGCAAAGGATCTGTCGACCTGTGATCCCGTCTGATCCGGTGGTTCCTTGCTTGGGGTCCGCCAGGAGCGATCCCACCCTGAAGATAGTTTCTGTCTCTGGGCATAGACTTGAGCCCAAGTCTCCTTTCAGGGAGCGCAGTGTCCGCTGTGTCCCTATCTATCACTGGCACTACGTGACACGGTCCCTAACCTAGGGCCTGTCCCTATAGCACTACAAGCTGGGGAGTGAGGACCTACCTGGGATCTAAGGGGTTAACTGGCCTATCCCGTCCCCCTAGCTCTTCCCGGTCCTAACTCTAACTACCTCGTACCTAGTACTTGCAGTAATGCACTGCCACCTACTTGGTAAGTACAGCAAACGTGCTGCACAACACTGCCTGCCTGTCAGACCTCACAGCACTGACAGCCGTGACTCTGACAAGACAGCACTCACACACTAAGGGCAGAGTCCCCAACTGGGGCCGTCCCTTATCAATTACCCACTAACCTGGTGGGGAGTTGGGGCCTACCTGGGAGAGGGGGACCTTACGAGGTGCAAGAGCTTCACTCGCTCCCTGCACCCTTCCTTCCCCTTCTGCTCCGCTGCTCCAACTAATGTAAGTGACAGGGTCCCTGACCTGAGGGCTGTCCCTGGCAACACTCACTCTACTGGGTGAGTCAGGGCTATCTCGGGCCTTGGGGGTTGCTGGCCTAGTACAGGGGGTCACTGACTCCTGTACCCTACCTCCTTCCCTTGGCTGCTCCTGTCTCTGACTAACTGCGTAGCCACAAACCCAAACGATGTATCCCTTTGTTTCTGCAAAGTCATCCTCCAGCCCAATTGGCTCCCTGGGGTCATGTGGCTCTGCCCCTATGCACCCTGGGGGCTGACTACCTTTCACTGCGCATGCGCGAGCTGTTTGAGGGCCTCCCTCGCTAGCTGGCTCCTGCGTATGCGCAACAGCATTAACAATGGCGGCGCCCTGCTTACCGAGCCGCCGGGACTGCAGCAACGCGATCGCGGCCTTAGCAACGGCCCGATTGCATCCCCGGCAACCGGCCTGCTCGCGAAGATAGCGCGCTACTCCCTGCTCCGGCCCCCACCTTTGGAAGCAGCCGTCGGGTCCGTCGCTGACTCCGGTGGCACTCGCGACCACGCTGCTCCAAGGGAGGAGGGTCTCTAGGAGCTGCTGGAGACCAGGGCTACAAATAGATCCTATCATCAAATACATTCATACACAATGTGGGTACATGTAAGCATATTTGGGTACATGTAAGCATATTTGGGTAGATTTACAAGGCAAACACAGGCATTTTTTAACATGTCTCTTTATTTTTTAGAACATTTTAGCAGTACATTTTATAGAGGCCCTGATCCACAAACTGTTGCAAAACTTTACATGACCATTACTACCATTCACATGAATGAGAGCTTGGACTGAGGAGCGCACCTCTAAGCACAGCTTAAAAAGAGGCTCTGAACATACATATGTGCTATTAAAACTCTGTATGCATTCCATACGGCATTGAAACAGTTCCATAATGCATCGTGTTTACAGGTACTGTATAAGGAAAATGCCCCTAATAACTAAGAGCACAAAATGCAGTGCAAGGAGCACATCTAATTGATATAGAAAACTGCCATCCTGCTAAAAAAGAAATGTTTCATCCCTTGTGATAGAGCAGTTACGCAGTGTCACATAGATACCTGTATTGAACTTTCCTCATAATAAACTGGTCAGAAAAAATGTTGTGAAAAAACATCAATATCTAATTTAAGGTGCCATATAATCCCTTTTGAAGATCTTAGAAACAATAAACAAGTCGAATTGCCAATTTCCAGATGGATATGATTTAAACAAAAGAAGTGAACAAGGTAAAAATGAAAAAAAAAACAAGTGCTATATGATCTCTATGACACCTTGAAACCATGATCAAAATGTATCACCATTTACAGTACCAGAGGAAATTGTTGATTTTCACTTACAAGCCTCCATATTCCCAAAGAATTCTGTACCAACAGATAAGAAATCTCCTATATATTTTGGAAAGTTGTTTGTCTGTTTGCTATGCATTTGGACATCTCTTAAGATATCATAACCAACCTTTGCATGATGTTTCCTGAGATCAGACTGTTTTCTTTTTCTATGTTTGGATACAATTCACAAATGACATCACTGATGACATCACCAATAACATGATCAGGGCCGGATTAAGACCTTTTGGAGGCCCTAAGTACTGAAATGATTACAATGCCCCCCATATGTAATTTAAAATAAAAACAATACTAAACCATAAAATTGTATTTTTCAAAATGACATAAAACTTACATGTACAGGCAGTCTTCGTTTTACAACGCTTCGCTTTACAACGAATGGCTTATCCAACGCTGGGCAATGCATACCTATGTTCATTTTTACAACGCCAAAACAGCTTATCCAACGCTCTTACGACGCTTTGCAACGTTGTGTATGTGTGTATATATATATATACGCATACACATAAACAACGTTGCAAAGCGTTGTAAGAGCGTATATATATAATATTATACTATATAATATTATATTATACTATATAATATATTATTTATTATGTTATATTATATATATAATACAATATATACACTATATAATTTAAGTGTGTGCTGCATATCTTATTGCCTGCATAAAATATTTGGTGTATTTTAGTGTTAAAAATGCCTTCAGGAACAGAACCTTTCATTTAAACAGTGTTCCTATGGGAAAATGTGTTTTGCTTTACAATGTTTCGCTTTACAACGCCATTTTGAGTAACACATTGTGTTGGATAACCGAGGACTGCGTGTATGCTGAAATTAAAATAGTTGTTTTTACAATTTCAATAAAACCTGCTTCATTTTTGATTTACCAAAAATGTGTACAGAACACATAAATATTTGGCATTATTACCATTACGTTTTTTTTTAAGTTACTTATAAAACAGAATATTTGCTTTGAAAATAATTACAGTATTGAAAATTGGACAAAAGTTTTGTACATACAAATTACAGAATTTTGAAACAAATTTTAAACATTCTTAGTATAGGGATTCTAACCTTTCTATGGCTCGCGCCACCCAAAACCATACTGAAATTAGATTAAGCGCGAAATGTAGGGGTTACTCAAAGCCATGCATTGGCTGCGTAGTAGGGATGCTTTTCTGCTTTGCTGGTTCCCTAAGCACGTGCTTAATCAGCCTATTGGGTAATCCGGCCCTGGACATGAACCCATCACACAACCCTCAGGCTGCCACTTAATCTTGGTCCCTCTGAAAATTCAATTTGCAACATTGCAAAAATACAGGAGCAGCCAAAGGTCTTGAAGAGTGCGAGATCATTGTTTGGGACGAGAATGCAACAAACCCCTTGGTGATGGCAGTTTTTTAAGGTATATTTGTGAATGATTGACAGGAGATATTACTAATTTTAGGGACCCTGTGGGGATGTTGTGGGTCAGCTAGGTAGCTGTGTGTATTAACCCTAGTCACATATACAAGTCACGTGCTCACAGGTGTGCCATTCGTGACAATGGCCATACCCTTTTCAGATGGTTTTATGATAATGGAATGATCTCTTTGGAGGTTCTGCACATCAACATTTCAGCTTTGTTTGAAGAAACCTCAATGGCTGAGTTTGTTTCACGATGCACATGTGGCATATTTGGAATGCGCACAGTGGCATGATGCTAGAACATATGACATCAGATGCAGATAATGATCACAAAGTCAATAATAATAATATATTACATCATTCACAATATTCAGCATATTAAATTATATTATCAGAGGTTTACATGACCAAAAATGGTAACATTGTTGTCCACACTGTAGATACATTATATCATGACACCTAACACAACAGTCTAAACTGATTTCTAACAAAACCCACATCTAAAGGATCTAAAGGATCTAAAGGAGCACAAGACAACATAAATAACCATCAAACTATGAAAAGCATGAAAATTAATTTAACAAAATCCATTATGAAAATGCTTCTGCATTCCTTTGTTTCAAAAGCATCACTTTTGATACATTATGTCTGCATTTCCTAAAGAGACTGGCTACCGGGGAATCTTAAGAGGCCTTTTACAAAGGATGTTTTCATTTCTAAGTGGGATTTGAATTGTTTGTGACAGTATTATCGAGTGCTGCTTTTTTTATTCACAACCCAAGATACCACTATCTTTTTATCTACACACTTACAGCTCAACTTTGTTTTTACTGTATAAATCCCAAAATCATAAATTCGTTTTGCTCATTATAGACAGAACAAAGGAAATATATCACCCCTCTGCTTATGCTCAGTGAAAAGTGATTTCTAACTGGGAAAGATACATTAATATAGTATGATGGTTGTTTAGATGTATAAATTTCAATGAAGTCTAAGGACGCATAACAGCAAAGCATCTAAAGCGTTCACATCTTTAAGTGAGAATCTTTAAGTGAATATGTAGTTAGACAGTAGTTGGACTAGAGGTGGACTGGAGACTGGTTCCTTCTGCAACTTCATCTACACAAGGATGTTACTAGGCAGCCTATGGTGGGCTCACTTCTCCACACTGATTTCACGCCTATTAGTCTGCACCATTAACCCGCCCCCCCCCCCCCTCTGCCACAACACATACTTTAGTTTACCACAGTTTCTCCCAACTCTTGTCTGCACACACTCATCACACCTTCCTCTCCAATTCCCTCCTCCACTACCTCTCTCTCCCACCCTAACTCACCTTTTTAACCTCTCTCATATCTCTGGCACATTCCCATTTTCCTTCAAATACGCACTCATCATGCCCATTCTAAAGAAACCCTCTGTTGGCAGTGATAACTACAGATGTGTTACATTTTTCTAAAAATGTGCGAACCAAATTAAATTTGTAGCATTTTTTTTAAATGTTACACCTTGTGTGATAAGCTCCACACACTCACACTGACCACTGGCAGGTTCCTCTCCAAGGTGCAAAAAGTAGGACAGGGTGTGGCGCACCACCGTTCAATAAGACGGAGAACGGGTGACTACCATTGATTTAATTACATTTCAGTTTTACCCGTAACATTATTCCCCCTCTGTACAGATTTGAAAAACAGATAGCTTTTCAAGCCCATCTGGGCTTTTCATCTGTGATCCTGTTTGTATGCTGCAGAATAAAGGGCAAAAAACACGTTTTCATAAAGCTGACTTGGAAGTCTACTAAACAGTTAGTTCATTTCAAGAGTTCTGCCCTTTCTATTTTTCATCTCATTATTATAAATATCCTCTATACTGTAGGTCATGCTGTGCTCTTTAAGTAACAAAACATGACTTAAGATATGTTATTGTCCTTTGTGGCTACAGCGTTAGTCTCAACGTGATGTTAAGTTAGGTTAACATTTCAATAAAGCACCAATCCCACCTGGGGATTTCTATATATTTTTTTTACATACAGTAATTGGAACCAGGTGGTCCTCTAGTGCTTAGTCATGCTATTTCCAACGCTAGGGACCCCCTTGATCCAGTGATAATTACTGGTGTACTCACCGGTGCTATTAAAGAATACAAGAATTGGACTCTGGACTCTGGACTAGGAGACAGATGAGATAAGTAGGAGAGGAGGGGGTGTAGTGTGCACAGAGAGGGGCAGACACAGTAAGGCAGGGAGTGCAAAGAGAGGGTAGGAGAGAGTGCAAAGATGAGCAGGGCATGATGGAGGAGAGAGTAAGGTGAGGAAGAGGGGGCAAGAGACAGCAAGACATTGCAGGGAGGGTTAAAACAAGGAGTTATGTTTAATTAATAACCTTTCAGATCTCCTAGATCAGCGTATGTTACGTAGAGTACAGCTAGTATAAAATAAGAATTCAAACATAATATGAAGAATGCATTCATGGAAAATCTATTGATTTAAAACCAATTAACATAGAGAAGTGAACTGAGATTTTCAAATGCCTTGATGTTGTTCATTGTACCCATCTGCTACTACAATTTCTCTTGCTCTAACATATGAGTCCAATGGGACTTTGAGTGGGTGACTGTAAAAGATGTGTGCAGAGGTACGCAATGGACACTGTTTTAAGGTGAAACTAAAATGAGGCTTTATTGCGCCTGTTCCTTTAACACGGCAAAAACATTAAAAATACACAAAATAAAGGCCTACTCCGCTTTGGAGAATATCTACACCTTTATCGTCCCTCTCAAACCGGGTGGGTAGCTAAGCTTGTTACCACCCCAAACATATACATATAGACAGTGTTCGACAAATCACCCAAAAATCTACTCGCCCAACCAAAAAATCTACTCGCCACCTAGTCCCGCCCCCAACCCTGCCCCTAGTCCCGCCCCAACCCTAGTCCCGCCCCCAACCCCGCTTTAAAATAAAATATATTAATAAAATACATTTAATAAATTCCTAGTCAGAACAACATTCGTTTTTGACATAAATGTATTTATTGTATTACATTATACTACAATTAGTCCTTGTTACGTGTGTGTGTGTATGTGTGTGTGTGTGTAAATGTCGGATCTATAAATAAAAGCCAGGTGTGAATGACTAGTTTCCTGAACCCCTTAACCAGTGTCTGGACGTCTCCGCTTCACAATATCTAAAGCAGCAATCCCGCCTGAGATCTTACCTGATCCGCAGTCCCTCAATGTCCAGGTACCCTCATTCCCGCAACATTATACATTGGAGGGGATGTGTTCCCTACCTGTCTTCTGGGTTAGGGGGGATTCCGATGTCTTCCGTGTGAAGCTTGAGTCAGATCTGGAAGGAAGCAGTATAGGTTATTTTGGTGTAGTATAGGGCAGTTAAGATATATAGGGTAAATAAGATATCCAGATCAAGAGTGTGAGAGAGAGAGTGTGTGAGAGAGAAAGTGAGAGAGAGAGTGTGAGAGAGAGGGAGAGAGTGTGAGAGAGAGAGTGTGAGAGAGAGGGAGAGAGTGTGGGAGAGAGAGTGTGTGGGAGAGAGAGAGTGTGGGAGAGAGAGAGAGAGAGAGAGAGTGTGGGAGAGAGAGAGTGTGGGAGAGAGAGAGAGTGTGGGAGAGAGAGAGAGAGTGGGAGAGAGAGAGTGTGTGGGAGAGAGAGAGATAGTGTGGGAGAGAGAGAGTGTGGGAGAGAGAGAGTGTGGGAGAGAGAGAGAGTGTGGGAGAGAGAGATAGTGTGGGAGAGAGAGAGAGTGTGGGAGAGAGAGAGTATGGAGAGAGAGAGAGTGTGGGAGAGAAGGAGAGACAGAAGGGAGAGAGGGTGGGTGACACACAGTCACAGAGGGTGGGTGATACACACACACAGAGAGAGAGAGAGAGAGAGAGAGAGAGAGAGAGAGAGAGAGGGTGGGTGACTGGGTGGGTGACTGACTGGGTGGGTGACTGACTGGCTGGGTGTGTGACTGACTGGGTGGGTGTGTGACTGACTGGGTGGGTGACTGACTGACTGGGTGGGTGACTGACTGACTGGGTGGGTGACTGATTGACTGGGTGGGTGACTGACTGACTGGGTGGGTGACTGACTGACTGGGTGACTGACTGGGTGGGTGGCTGACTGGGTGGGTGGCTGACTGGGTGGGTGGCTGGGTGAGTGACTGGGTGAGTGAGTGACTGGGTTACTGACTGAGTGACAGGGTGAGGGACTGACTGGGTGAGTGACTGACTGACTGGGTGGGTGACTGACTGACTGGGTGGGTGACTGACTGGGTGGGTGACTGACTGGGTTGGTGACTGAATGACTGGGGTGGGTGACTGACTGGGTGTAGAATGGGACAAATACATTAGGAATAACTGTACACAGCATAAAAAATTGTTACAATTAACCAAACAATGTTTTATTTAACAGTGTATGCGGCCGGGAGCACCACCCCTTTGGCACCTCCTGTCCGGCGGGACCCCCTTCCTCGCGGCCCCCCCCCCCCCAAAGACCCTCTTTATATTTTTAATTATAACCTGCCTTTTTATTATTTATTCCGTGGGATTTAAAAAAAAAGTGGGGGAAGAATTCAAGGACAAAGCAATGAGGTTCTCTTATAAGTCACCCCCCCCCTCTTATCCTAATACGTTATTGGGGAATGGAAGGGCTAAAATTGTAACTGAGAAAGGCTGGGTAGGCCAGCATTCTTCCCCGGGTGTGTAAATGTATAGGATTGTCGAACACTGCATATAGATATACAACAGTCCAAGAAGAAAGTCTCTTATCTGTTTGTTGTAGCTGTAGGGGAAGGCCTCTCTGCTCTCCTGGGTCAGCACCCTTGTGTG
Source organism: Ascaphus truei (assembly GCF_040206685.1). Taxonomy (NCBI): domain Eukaryota; kingdom Metazoa; phylum Chordata; class Amphibia; order Anura; family Ascaphidae; genus Ascaphus; species Ascaphus truei. The sequence goes on along the minus strand of NC_134487.1, from coordinate 82,418,818 downwards.
CTATGGCAATGTCTGTGTCCAATAAAGAGGTCTGGTCACCTTGTCTTGCTATCAGCATACAGTCCTTCTGCAGCTCAAGACATCTGTTCCTCTGGTCAGCCCTAGTTGTGGGCTAAGGAAATCTTCTTGTTTCTCAGAACAGGCTTTTTCTAACACAGTCTTAATCAGCCAGGTGGAGTCTGGTTGATTGTCTGTGCAATTAACCAGCATACTGCTGGGTTTAGAGACAGTTTTTCTCAACAGTAATAAGTCCCTCTTACTGTGATCTTGACCATTAGCTATGTGTAATATCCTTGATAGGATACAGCTATGTATGCATGCTGCCCCTTGACTGGCTTCTCTCTGGTGTTTGCTTCTGGTAGTGAGACAGACTGAGAGCAATAGTAGCAGCAGGACTACAACTCACAGAAGCCCCTGCTGCTGAGATTGGGAAAAAGCATCACAGCCAATCAGTGCAAAGGATCAGAGGTCAGGGGCACCCATGAAATGCAGGGAAGAAAAAGGAAGAGTTAAGAGCATGAGCAGGAGAGGAGAACTACAGTGATGCTGGAGAGAGCAGACCCAGTCTGAGAGGCAACTGCCATGACCCAAAAGGATTTCAGGCTGATATAGGATTACTTTAGGAGGAAATGAGGATTACCATGAGGAGGACAACTCAGCGGAGCTGGGTAACGAGGTCACAGACAGACTCCTGGAGTGGAGCTGAAAGTGGACCAGTTGCCTACCAGACTAAGGGAGGTGTGAGTAAATACTAAGGGGATCCTCACCACCTACAGTACAAAGGGTACCAAAGTCTTTGCGAAGACACAACCCTGCTACAGTAACATACACATTCATAAGCACTCCAACATTGTGCTGGCACTCAAACTTGGGCGCCTCTTATTCCATGGCCAATGGGACTTGGGAGAGACACAGATACACAACTGCGCAGCAAATTATGTGATATGTATTGTTCCTGTATATGCATGATCCTCCCGTTTGGGGATACATATATTTATAGATATCTGTGTTTGCAGTGGTTTTCTATAAATATGTTCTGGTTATTCAAGACTCGGTGTCATGCCCTGTTGTGTGACCTTTGGCCACATGCTCAGCTAGTGTGATAGCACTGGTCGCAACGTGGAGTAGAACTTGGGCCCCGCCTTAGTATATAGAAGTCAGTCTAAACCCAATAATGAGGGGTTACATATGTACTGTAAGCTGTTTAATGATGCAGGAAAAAGCTCTAGGGCAGAGGTGGGCAACCTATTTTTCAATGTAGCTACAGGTGTGGCGAATGAGATTTTAAGATCACCACACCATGTAAAAATTGATAAATTAGGTTGCTCAATCGAACATTTAAAACAACACACACTGTTTGTCTGCTTTACTACCTCAGCACCATCACCTGCTGCTTCTCTCACCTCAGCACTATCACCTGCTGCGACACTCACCTCAGCACTATCACCTGCTGCTGCTTCACTCAGAAGTGTATGTGCAGAGCTCCAGGCATTTGGTAAGGAATCCGCTTTATTCTTTCTTTATTTGGTATTTTTTGCTGTGGATCTGTGGGGGAGTATACTGTGAGTATACTGGGAGTTTTATAGAGGGTTTTGGGTGCATTTTCAGGCTTAAAAACCGTTTTTGGTTTTCACCCAGGGGCTGCAGTGATTTAACCCAGCATAGCTGCAGTTTAGCTGGCTGGAAAACTGCAGTCTCCCCCCCTCTCTCCTCCCTCACTACTGGAGGTTTTTACTGGTTGTTTAAACTTCCAATTTCACTCTTTTGTTTTTCTTAAACCTGATTCCTTTTCTCACTTACTATTGAGAGCTCTGTGTCTTTTCTATAAAGACTTGTAAATTGTGGTGTTTGCTTACTATAACAGAGAGAGAGAGTTAATAATAAAGGAAAATATTTAAAGCTGCAGCAGGTTTTAAAAGCTGCTGTTTTTTTCCCCTTGCAGAGAGATCTCTTCTTAAAAGGGACATTTTTCTCTCAATACCTCTCTCCCTAAGCAATACCCTCCCCTGACTTAGAGGCTTATTTGTTACCATGCCTGGAAAGGGGAATAGGACAAGTGCGGCAACAGGGGCGACGCCCGGATATAGAACACCAAAAACTGTGGCCCCTAGGAGCAACACTCTTAGTGACAGCCCTAGGCCTGGTCCTTCCAGTGCCCTGGCCACGCCTCCCCCAGCACCTGTTAGCAGCGTAACCCCTGCAGTCCCAGTTCCAACATGGGCGCATGTGGCAGTTGCAGGCGTTAACCCCAGCAACAACAATGCTGGGGCCACGCCCTGTTTGAGCAGGAAGCTTGGGGTGAGGTGCCCAATGTCACCTGGCCTAAACATGGAGATATATGTGAGGGCTGTGGCTGATGTGGTGGGTCCCTCTGCTGTGGTGGCGGCCAGCAAAATGTATGGGAGGGGCATTTTCTTCCTTCGTACGCTGGCTGCCACTCACTACCTGGTGCAGAAAGGCATCAGTGTAGGGGGGAAATACATCCCTATGGAACCCATGGAGGGGTTAGGCACAAAGGTCATTCTGTCAAATGTGCCCCCCTTCATCCCAGATTGCCTCATGAAGCCGTACCTGCAAGCCCTGGGAGACATTAAGTCCCCCATAATAAAATTATCTTTGGGCTGCAGAGATAGGGCGCTGAGGCATGTACTCTCATTTAGGCGGCAGGTACAACTGCTGCTGCCAGGGAGCAATGAATCTGTGGAGGGTTCGTTTAGGGTGCCCTACGAGGGCATAGCATACACTGTGTTTTATGGCACGGAGGGGGTTAGATGTTATCTATGCAGAGAGCTGGGGCACACTCGTAGGAGTTGCCTCAGAGGGAACAGAGGACCCATCCCAACTCCTGCACCCGCCCCTCCCTCTGCCAAGACACCCGGTACCGCTGTGCCCACCACAGCGGGGCCCTCAGGGGCCCAGGTCCCTCCTGAGACCGCAGGAGATGTCGCTGTCCCATCCGGAACAGTGACTTCTGCACCTCTTCCTGGAGAGCGGAAGGAAGGAGAGGGGGTCGCCCTGGAGCGGCCAGCCTCTGTTAGCGCTGTCTCCCCCCAGGGGGAAATGCCCTGTGCCGCTGCACCCACCGCAGCGGAGCCCTCGGGGGCCCAGGCCCCCGCTGGGACCACAGGAGATGTCGCTGCCCCATCTCGGACAGTGACGTCTACACCTCTCCCCCAAAGAAGGAGAGAGAGGGAAAAGCCCTCGAAGGCCCAGGCCCCCTCTGGGACCGCAGAAGATGTCACTGCCCCATCTCAAACAGTGACATCTGAACCTCTCCCCAAAAAACAGAGGGAGAAGGAAAAGAGCTCGAGGGCCCAGGTCCCCCCTGGGACCACAGAAGATGTCACTGTCTCAACTCAAACAGTGACATCTGAACCTCTCCTCTCAAAAAAGAGGGGGAAGAACAAAGTCACCCCAAAACAGTCACCCTCTGTCGCTGTCCCCCCCCAAGAACCCCCTAACCCCATTGTAAGCACCGTACAGGGTGAAGGGGAGCGGGAGGAAACTCCTGCTATGGAGACAGCGGCACCCTCTCCTGGGAAATCAATCCCCAGGAAGAGCAAATTTAAAACCAATAAGAGGGTGATTGAGGAGGTTGAGAGTGAACCATATTATGTTTACCCTCTGAAGTCTCGGAAGCGGAAAGAAAAATCAGTTCCGCACAAGGTGGTCCTGTCCGACCCACTGGTTGGGATTAACCAGTGTAAGCCGGATCCCACAAATTTACAGCCCACCCCCCTCGAATTTCTGGAGGGAATGCAGCTGGAGGTACCCGATGCCTCTGGGGACGTTGGGGAACCTCCCAGCGCACCTCTCGGTTGGAGAGCATCCCCTGGAGAATTGTGCTTCGGTAAATTTGACATGCCGAGTGCACCTATCTTCAGAGCCAACCAAGATCCCCCTTCGGCTGTACCGCCTTCGGGTGACGCACATAGGGATAAAAAGCCCCGGTTTGCGTCACCAGAGGAAGGAGATGGGTTAGGGCTGACCCCCGTGGATGAGGGTTTGGAGGGTGTTGTGGTGAGCACTTCCGATTACATCTGGGAGTTGTCTGACCTGAACCCTCTTGGTGCAGAGTTTTGGGCGGGCACTTTGTTGGGAGTGAACGCTGGGAAAGACCCTCCCAATGAAGCCCTTGCTAAGGAGTGCCCCCCCATGGTTGGTGAGAGCCCTCCCGCGGATGGTGGGTGCCCTCCCGCAGATGGTGGGGGCCCTCCCGCAGATGGTGGGGGCCCTCCCGCGGATGGTGAGGGCCCTCCTGCGGACGGTGGGGGCCCTCCCGCGGATGGTGAGGGCCCTCCCGCGGTTGGTGAGTGCCCTCCCGTGGGTGATGCGAACACCAGTGGCATGTGTGCTTCTGTGGCCCCCGAGGACTCTCGGGAGACCACTGCCTCTGCCATGCCGCCACCAGCTGCCCCTGAACATCCTGACTCGGGGATGGAGGTGGAGAGCACAGTGGACCCCCTCGTGGAAACACCGAGGAGGGGATCCAATCTAGGGCTGAGAGAGGCCCCCGCAGAGAAGGACGGGAGTCTTGAATTCTCCAGCCAAGAGGAGCCTGGGGAGATGGGGCTCAGAGGGGAGTCCTCTGGCACCATGGAGTCGGTGGACTCCTCGATCACCATTATCCCTGCCCGGGAGCTAGATAGTTTCCTGGATGATACCCTCTGCAGACACGGACATACGAAGGTGCAGTTGGCCCTTGAGAGGTGGAAGGATGCTTCGGTCATTCTCCAATCTCTCAGAGTATACATCAAGGCTAACCACAAGGCCAAACTTTCCGGGACTATCGAACATACTCGGGTCCTAAAGTTTAACAAAGTGTTGCGAGAGCACGTAAAGGCTTCTCGGGGTATAGTACCCTGAGCGCCTATGGGAAGCAAGACTCTTGATTACCAATGGCTTTGAGCATCGGTACGCTAAACGTAAATGGATGTAAGGACGGGTTTCGAAGGTTCCAGGTACTCTCCTTTTTACAAAAGGGAAAGTATTCTGTGAGTTTCCTGCAGGAAACCCATACCACTCCAGAGGCTGAAGCCAGCTGGCATCTGGAGTGGCGAGGCAAGGTCTTTTTCAGCCACCTCACTTCGACATCTTGTGGGGTGGTGACCCTGTTCTCTGAATCCTTTCAACCTGAGCTGCTGCTTGCCAAAGCTGTTGTTCCAGGTCGCCTGTTGCATATCAGGGTCCGACACGAGGACTACACGTTTAATTTTCTGAACGTGTATGCTCCTGCCAACGGACCCCTGAGAAGGCAGTTCTTCGTCAGAATGTCTGAATACCTGGAGACAGTCGACGCAGACGAATACGTGGTGCTCGGGGGTGATTTTAACTGTACCCTCGAGGCTCGCAAAGACCGGAATGGTCCGGAGCCACACCCGTGTTCTGCGTCGGCCTTGCGGGAGGTCATCACCCGCTACTCCTTGGTAGACGTCTGGCGAGAACAACATCCTGAGGCATCCACTGAGTTCACCCATGTTAGGGTGTTTAGGGGTGAACGGATGTCCTGGTCCCGGATCGACAGGCTGTATATTTCCAGCCACAGCCTGTCACGAGCCCAGTCCAGTGCCATTAGGCTGGCGCCGTTTTCGGACCACAATTGTGCGTCCGTGACGGTGACGCTGCTGCCTGCAGCACCCTCGGCCGCATATTGGCACTTCAACAATACGTTGTTGGAGGACAAGGGGTTTGCGACGACGGTCCGAGACTTTTGGATGGCCTGGAGAGGTTGCAGGTCAGACTTTGCCACGTTAGAGCAGTGGTGGGACGTGGGCAAGGTTCATCTGCGCCTCGTGTGTCAGGAGTACACAAAGGGTGCCAGCAGGCGGCGCGATGCTGAGATCGAGGCCCTCAGGGAGGAGGTGCTCGATCTCGAGAAGCGGCTGTCTGTGGCAGGAGACCAATACCTGCAGAGTATGTACGTGGAGAGGAAGTGCACTCTCCGGGACTTGGAAGATCGGAGAGCTCGGGGGGCGTATGTGCGATCCCGCATCAACTTCCTTCGAGAGATGGATCGCGGGTCGCGCCTCTTCTACGCGCTGGAGAAAAAGAGGGGAAACCGTAGACATATCACATGCCTGTTGGCAGAGGACGGTACCCCTCTGACTGACCCGGAGAGCATCCGGGACAGAACCCGGAGATTCTATGTAGATCTTTTCTCTCCGGAGTCCATCCAGCCAGATAAATGCAGGGTCTTATTAGAGGGGCTTCCCACGGTCAGTGAGGATGGAAGGGAGCCGCTTGAGTTACCTTTGACTCTGGCCGAGCTCTCTGAAGCCCTAAGTCTCATGTCCCACGGAAAAGCGCCGGGGCTAGACGGGCTGACTGTGGAGTTCTTCCAGTTTTTCTGGGAGATGCTGGGACCTGATTTCACCGAGGTCCTAGCCGAAGCCCTGGAGATCGGTGAGATGCCACTTTCGTGTCGGCGGGCAATACTGTCTTTGCTGCCGAAGAAGGGGGATCTCCGTCAGATCTCTAATTGGCGACCGGTCTCACTGCTCAGCACGGACTATAAGATCGTAGCCAAAGCGCTTTCGCTGAGGCTCAAGTCCGTGCTGGCAGAGGTGATTCACCCCGACCAGTCCTATACTGTCCCAGGCCGGAGCATTCATGACAACATTTTTCTGGTCCGGGACCTGATGCACTACGCGCAGAGGACTGGTCTGTCACTCGCCTTCCTGTCCCTAGATCAGGAGAAGGCATTTGACAGAGTGGATCACCGTTACCTTATGGAGACCCTGCGGGCGTTTGGCTTCGGCCCACAATTTGTGGGCTTTCTCCAGATGCTGTACGCCTCTGCAGAGTGTCTGGTGAAGATCAACTGGTCCCTGACGGCACCTTTTGTGTTTGGTCGGGGAGTACGTCAAGGGTGCCCCCTGTCTGGGCAACTGTACGCGCTGGCCATTGAGCCCTTCCTCTGCCTACTGAGGAGGAGGCTCACCGGGCTGGTGCTGCGGGAGCCCGACATGCGAGTAGTCCTGTCGGCTTATGCCGATGACGTGCTCCTTGTGGCCCAGGACCTAGATGATCTAGAGCGGGCACAAGCGTGCCAAGAGGTCTACACCGCGGCCTCTTCTGCTCGGATCAACTGGTCCAAGTGCTCCGGCATGTTGGTGGGTCCCTTACAGGTGGACTCTTTGCCCCCCACGTTTCGGAATGTCTCGTGGGAGAGCGATACTCTCAAGTATCTGGGAGTCTACCTGTCTGCTGCGGAGGACCCGGCCCCAGAAAACTTCAGTGATCTTGAAGAACGGGTCATTGCTCGTCTGGGGTCATGGGTGTATCTGTCAAGAATGCTTTCCCTTAGGGGAAGGACCCTGGTGATCAACCAGCTGGTGGCCAGTCAGCTTTGGCACCGGCTGATAGCCATGGGTCCAACCCCCGAATTTATCAACAAGATCCAGAGGAGGTTGATGGATTTCCTCTGGATGGGGAAGCATTGGGTCTCTGCGGGAGTTGCGTGTCTCCCTTTGGAGGAGGGTGGACAGGGAGTGGTGTGTGTCCGCTCCCAGTTACACACTTTCCGCCTCCAGTACCTGCAGAGATACCTATTCGCAGATCCGTCTCCGCAGTGGTGCCAGCTGGCAACCAGTTTCTTTCGCCAGCTGCGCAATATGAGGTATGACCGGCAACTGTTTATCATCAGGCCTGAGGGTTTAGGTAGAGACCTCTCGGTGCTGCCGGCATACTACCGGGACTTACTGAAGGCCTGGAAACTGGTCTCCGCGACCGGGAAGGAACGGGCGGCGGGGGTTGATTTCCTCGCTGAGCCCCTGCTGTATAATCCGGCAGTGGGGGCTCGGATGTTGGATTCACCCTCTATTTGCCGCCGGCTAATCCTGGCGCAGGTGACCAGAGTCGGGGATCTCCTGGACTATGAGCGGCGAGACTGGGTAGGAGCAGAGGAGCTCGCGCCCCGTATGGGTCTGCTTACTGCCCGCGTCCCTCGTCGTTTGATCCAGGAGATTAAAGATGCCATCCACCCCGACTCACGCACCTTCATCGAGGGGGTTTTGCAGACCGGAGAGCCTTGTCAACTTATCAACTTCAGCTCTCCGAATCTTTGCGTAGAACCCAAACCAAGGCAACCCCCTCGAGTTCCTATCTCCCCAAACCTCAGCAGGTTGGGGGATATGTCCCCGGCATGTTTTCGCGGCATGCCGAGGAAAGTCCTGTATTCTCTGGTGCTCCATATAGTGCACTACCTCGCCCTTGTCACCCGCCCAGATACCATCTGGAGGCGGGTATTTTTTGGGAACGAGGACGAGAGACCCCGGTGGAGAGAGCTCTATTCAGCTTTGGTTCCCCGTCCCGCCGGGGATTTGAGTTGGAGGGTCCTCCACGGTGCACTGAGCACAGGAGAGTATTTGGCACACTTCACGGACTCCCCCGCCGCCTGTCCCTTCTGTGGCGAGCGGGAGTCCGTATTCCACATTTATCTGAGCTGCGCCAGACTGCAGCCCCTCTTATACACCTTGAGGAGCCTTCTTCTGCAGTTCTGGCTGGGTTTTTCCCCTCATCATTTTATTTTTGGGTGCCCAGTGTCCCGAGACAATAAGCCTAGGGATCTCCTAGTTAACCTGCTCCTGGCAGTGGCTAAGGTAGCCATTTACAAGACCAGGAAGCAGCGTTTGGAGAAGGGGGTCCCAACGAACATCGTGGCAGTGTTCCGGGCACTGGTGCACTCCCGTATTCGGGCAGAGTTCACGAACGCCGAGTCCGCTGGGACGGTTTCGGAGTTTGCCTCCCAGTGGGCGTTAGGCGGGGTGCTCTGCTCGGTATCCCCCATCAGGGGTTCTTCTGAGTTAACCCTTCTTTTTTAAGTGCATTTTTTACAGTGCACTTGCTGATTCCCTTATATATTTGTTTGACTGGTTTTTCTTTGTTCTACTTGGCAACAAGTAGAATTGCTGTTTAACTGAATTGGCCGGCTTCGCCGGCCAATCAGTATTGAACCAGATCAAAATAGGCTGCTTCCACTCAGAAGTGTATGTACAGAGCTCCCAGGCATTTGGTAAGAAATCCGCTTTATTCTTTCTTTATTTGGTATATTTTGGCTTGGATCTGTGGGGGAGTATACTGTGAGTATACTGGGAGTTTTATAGAGGGTTTTGGGTGCATTTTCAGCCTTAAAAACCGTTTTTGGTTTTCACCCAGGGGCTGCAGTGATTTAACCCAGCATAGCTGCAGTTTAGCTGGCTGGAAAACTGCAGTCTCCCCCCCTCTCTCCTCCCTCACTACTGGAGGTTTTTACTGGTTGTTTAAACTTCCAATTTCACTCTTTTGTTTTTCTTAGGCCTGATTCCTTTTCTCACTTGCTATTGAGAGCTCTGTGTCTTTTCTATAAAGACTTGTAAATTGTGGTGTTTGCTTATTATAACAGAGAGAGAGAGTTAATAATAAGAGGAAAAGATTTAAAACTGCAGCAGGTTTTAAAAGCTGCTGTTTTTTTCCCCTTGCAGAGAGGTCTCTTCTAAAAGGGACAGTTTTCTCTCAATACCTCTCTCACTAAGCAATACCTTCCCCTGACTTAGAGGCTTATTTGTTTATCATGCCTGGAAAGGGGAATAGGACAAGTGCGGCAACAGGGGCGACGCCCGGATATAGAACACCAAAAACTGTGGCCCCTAGGAGCAACACTCTTAGTCACAGCCCTAGGCCTGGTCCTTCCAGTGCCCTGGCCACGCCTCCCCCAGCACCTGTTAGCAGCGTAACCCCTGCAGTCCCAGTTCCAACATGGGCGCATGTGGCAGTTGCAGGCGTTAACCCCAGCAACAACAATGCTGGGGCCACGCCCTGTTTGAGCAGGAAGCTTGGGGTGAGGTGCCCAATGTCACCTGGCCTAAACATGGAGATATATGTGAGGGCTGTGGCTGATGTGGTGGGTCCCTCTGCTGTGGTGGCGGCCAGCAAAATGTATGGGAGGGGCATTTTCTTCCTTCGTACGCTGGCTGCCACTCACTACCTGGTGCAGAAAGGCATCAGTGTAGGGGGGAAATACATCCCTATGGAACCCATGGAGGGGTTAGGCACAAAGGTCATTCTGTCAAATGTGCCCCCCTTCATCCCAGATTGCCTCATGAAGCCGTACCTGCAAGCCCTGGGAGACATTAAGTCCCCCATAATAAAATTATCTTTGGGCTGCAGAGATAGGGCGCTGAGGCATGTACTCTCATTTAGGCGGCAGGTACAACTGCTGCTGCCAGGGAGCAATGAATCTGTGGAGGGTTCGTTTAGGGTGCCCTACGAGGGCATAGAATACACTGTGTTTTATGGCACGGAGGGGGTTAGATGTTATCTGTGCAGAGAGCTGGGGCACACTCGTAGGAGTTGCCTCAGAGGGAACAGAGGACCCATCCCAACTCCTGCACCCGCCCCTCCCTCTGCCAAGACACCCGGTACCGCTGTGCCCACCACAGCGGGGCCCTCAGGGGCCCAGGTCCCTCCTGAGACCGCAGGAGATGTCGCTGTCCCATCCGGAACAGTGACTTCTGCACCTCTTCCTGGAGAGCGGAAGGAAGGAGAGGGGGTCGCCCTAGAGCGGCCAGCCTCTGTTAGCGCTGTCTCCCCCCAGGGGGAAACGCCCTGTGCCGCTGCACCCACAGCAGCGGAGCCCTCGGGGGCCCAGGCCCCCGCTGGGACCACAGGAGATGTCGCTGCCCCATCTCGGACAGTGACGTCTACACCTCTCCCCCAAAGAAGGAGAGAGAGGGAAAATCCCTCGAAGGCCCAGGCCCCCTCTGGGACCGCAGAAGATGTCACTGCCCCATCTCGAACAGTGACATCTGAACCTCTCCCCAAAGAACAGAGGGAGAAGGAAAAGAGCTCGAGGGCCCAGGTCCCCCATGGGACCACAGAAGATGTCACTGTTGCAACTCAAACAGTGACATCTGAAACTCTGCTCAAAAAAAAGAGGGGAAAGAACAAAGTCACCCCACAACAATCACCCTCTGTCGCTGTCCCCCCCCAAGAACCCCCTAACCCCATTGTAAGCACCGTACAGGGTGAAGGGGAGCGGGAGGAAACTCCTGCTATGGAGACAGCGGCACCCTCTCCTGGGAAATCAATCCCCAGGAAGAGCAAATCAAAAACCAATAAGAGGGTGATTGAGGAGGTCGAGGAGGGTAAACCATATTACGTTTGCCCTCTGAAGTCTCGGAAGCGGAAAGAAACATCAGTTCCGCACAAGGTGGTCCTGTCCGGCTCACTGGTTGGGATTAACCAGTGTAAGCCGGATCCCACAAATGTACAGCCCCCCCCCCTCGAATTTCTGGAAGGAATGCAGCTGGAGGTACCCGACACCTCTGGGGACGTTGGGGAGCCTCCCAACGCCCCTCTCGGTTGGAGAGCGTCCCCCGGAGAGTTGTGCTTCGGTGAATTTGACATGCCGAGTGCACCTATCTTCGGAGCCAGCCAAGATCCCCCTCCGGCTGTACCGCCTTCGGGTGACGCACATAGGGATAAAAAGCCCTGGTTTGCGTCACCAGAGGAAGGAGATGGGTTAGGGCTGACCCCCGTGGATGAGGGTTTGGAGGGTGTTGTGGTGAGCACTTCCGATTACATCTGGGAGTTGTCTGACCTGAACCCTCTTGGTGCAGAGTTTTGGGCGGGCACTTTGTTGGGAGTGAACGCTGGGAAAGACCCTCCCAATGAAGCCCTTGCTAACGAGTGCCCCCCCATGGTTGGTGAGAGCCCTCCCGCGGATGGTGGGTGCTCTCCCGCGGATGGTGGGGGCCCTCCCTCGGACGATGGGGGCCCTCCCGCGGATGGTGAGGGCCCTCCCGCGGTTGGTGAGTGCCCTCCCGTGGGTGATGCGAACACCCGTGGCATGTGTGCTTCTGTGGCCCCCGAGGACTCTCGGGAGACCACTGCCTCTGCCATGCTGCCACCAGCTGCCCCTGAACATCCTGACTCGGGGATGGAGGTGGAGAGCACAGTGGACCCCCTCGTGGAAACACCGAGGAGGGGATCCAATCTAGGGCTGAGAGAGGCCCCCGCAGAGAAGGACGGGGGTCTTGAATTCTCCAGCCAAGAGGAGCCTGGGGAGTTTGGGCTCAGAGGGGAGTCCTCTGGCACCATGGAGTCGGTGGACTCCTCGATCACCATTATCCCTGCCCGGGAGCTGGATAGTTTCCTGGATGATACCCTCTGTAGACATGGACATACGAAGGTGCAGTTGGCCCTTGAGAGGTGGAAGGATGCTTCGGTCATTCTCCAATCTCTCAGAGTATACATCAAGGCTAACCACAAGGCCAAACTTTCCGGGACTATCGAACATACTCGGGTCCTAAAGTTTAACAAAGTGTTGCGAGAGCACGTAAAGGCTTCTCGGGGTATAGTACCCTGAGCGCCTATGGGAAGCAAGACTCTTGATTACCAATGGCTTTGAGCATCGGTACGCTAAACGTTAATGGATGTAAGGACGGGTTTCGAAGGTTCCAGGTACTCTCCTTTTTACAAAAGGGAAAGTATTCTGTGAGTTTCCTGCAGGAAACCCATACCACTCCAGAGGCTGAAGCCAGCTGGCATCTGGAGTGGCGAGGCAAGGTCTTTTTCAGCCACCTCACTTCGACATCTTGTGGGGTGGTGACCCTGTTCTCTGAATCCTTTCAACCTGAGCTGCTGCTTGCCAAAGCTGTTGTTCCAGGTCGCCTTTTGCATATCAGGGTCCGACACGAGGACTACACGTTTAATTTCCTGAACGTGTATGCTCCTGCCAACGGACCCCTGAGAAGGCAGTTCTTCGTCAGAATGTCTGAATACCTGGAGACAGTCGACGCAGACGAATACGTGGTGCTCGGGGGTGATTTTAACTGTACCCTCGAGGCTCGGAAAGACCGGAATGGTCCGGAGCCACACCCGTGTTCTGCGTCGGCCTTGCGGGAGGTCATCACCCGCTACTCCTTGGTAGACGTCTGGCGAGAACAACATCCTGAGGCATCCACTGAGTTCACCCATGTTAGGGTGTTTAGGGGTGAACGGATGTCCTGGTCCCGGATCGACAGGCTGTATATTTCCAGCCACAGCCTGTCGCGAGCCCAGTCCAGTGCCATTAGGCTGGCGCCGTTTTCAGACCACAATTGTGCGTCCGTGACGGTGACGCTGCTACCTGCAGCACCCTCGGCCGCATATTGGCACTTCAACAATACGTTGTTGGAGGACAAGGGGTTTGCGACGACGGTCCGAGACTTTTGGATGGCCTGGAGAGGTTGCAGGTCAGACTTTGCCACGTTAGAGCAGTGGTGGGACGTGGGCAAGGTTCATCTGCGCCTCGTGTGTCAGGAGTACACAAAAGGTGCCAGCAGGCGGCGCGATGCTGAGATCGAGGCCCTCAGGGAGGAGGTGCTCGATCTCGAGAAGCGGCTGTCTGTGGCAGGAGACCAATACCTGCAGAGTATGTACGTAGAGAGGAAGTGCACTCTCCGGGACTTGGAAGATCGGAGAGCTCGGGGGGCGTATGTGCGATCCCGTATCAACTTCCTTCGAGAGATGGATCGCGGGTCGCGCCTCTTCTACGCGCTGGAGAAAAAGAGGGGAAACCGTAGACATATCACATGCCTGTTGGCAGAGGACGGTACCCCTCTGACTGACCCGGAGAGCATCCGGGACAGAACCCGGAGATTCTATGTAGATCTTTTCTCTCCGGAGTCCATCCAGCCAGATAAATGCAGGGTCTTATTAGAGGAGCTTCCCACGGTCAGTGAGGATGGAAGGGAGCCGCTTGAGTTACCTTTGACTCTGGCCGAGCTCTCTGAAGCCCTAAGTCTCATGTCCCACGGAAAAGCGCCGGGGCTAGACGGGCTGACTGTGGAGTTCTTCCAGTTTTTCTGGGAGATGCTGGGACCTGATTTCACCGAGGTCCTAGCCGAAGCCCTGGAGATCGGTGAGATGCCACTTTCGTGTCGGCGGGCAATACTGTCTTTGCTGCCGAAGAAGGGGGATCTCCGTCAGATCTCTAATTGGCGACCGGTCTCACTGCTCAGCACGGACTATAAGATCGTAGCCAAAGCGCTTTCGCTGAGGCTCAAGTCCGTGCTGGCAGAGGTGATTCACCCCGACCAGTCCTATACTGTCCCAGGCCGGAGCATTCATGACAACATTTTTCTGGTCCGGGACCTGATGCACTATGCGCAGAGGACTGGTCTGTCACTCGCCTTCCTGTCCCTAGATCAGGAGAAGGCATTTGACAGAGTGGATCACCGTTACCTTATGGAGACCCTGCGGGCGTTTGGCTTCGGCCCACAATTTGTGGGCTTTCTCCAGATGCTGTACGCCTCTGCAGAGTGTCTGGTGAAGATCAACTGGTCCCTGACGGCACCTTTTGTGTTTGGTCGGGGAGTACGTCAAGGGTGCCCCCTGTCTGGGCAACTGTACGCGCTGGCCATTGAGCCCTTCCTCTGCCTACTGAGGAGGAGGCTCACCGGGCTGGTGCTGCGGGAGCCCGACATGCGAGTAGTCCTGTCGGCTTATGCCGATGACGTGCTCCTCGTGGCCCAGGACCTAGATGATCTAGAGCGGGCACAAGCTTGCCAAGAGGTCTACACCGCGGCCTCTTCTGCTCGGATCAACTGGTCCAAGTGCTCCGGCATGTTGGTGGGTCCCTTACAGGTGGACTCTTTGCCCCCCACGTTTCGGAATGTCTCGTGGGAGAGCGATACTCTCAAGTATCTGGGAGTCTACCTGTCTGCTGCGGAGGACCCGGCCCCAGAAAACTTCAGTGATCTTGAAGAACGGGTCATTGCTCGTCTGGGGTCATGGGTGTATCTGTCGAGAATGCTTTCCCTTAGGGGAAGGACCCTGGTGATCAACCAGCTGGTGGCCAGTCAGCTTTGGCACCGGCTGATAGCCATGGGTCCAACCCCCGAATTTATCAACAAGATCCAGAGGAGGTTGATGGATTTCCTCTGGATGGGGAAGCATTGGGTCTCTGCGGGAGTTGCGTGTCTCCCTTTGGAGGAGGGTGGACAGGGAGTGGTGTGTGTCCGCTCCCAGTTACACACTTTCCGCCTCCAGTACCTGCAGAGATACCTATTCGCAGATCCGTCTCCGCAGTGGTGCCAGCTGGCAACCAGTTTCTTTCGCCAGCTGCGCAATATGAGGTATGACCGGCAATTGTTTATCATCAGGCCTGAGGGTTTAGGTAGAGACCTCTCGGTGCTGCCGGCATACTACCGGGACTTACTGAAGGCCTGGAAATTGGTCTCCGCGACCAGGAAGAAACAGGCGGTGGGGGTTGATATCCTCGCCGAGCCCCTGCTGTATAATCCGGCAGTGGGGGCTCGGATGTTGGATTCACCCTCTATTTGCCGCCGACTAATCCTGGCGCAGGTGACCAGAGTCGGGGATCTCCTGGACTATGAGCGGCGAGACTGGGTAGGAGCAGAGGAGCTCGCGCCCCGTATGGGTCTGCTTACTGCCCGCGTCCCTCGTCGTTTGATCCAGGAGATTAAAGATGCTATCCACCCCGACTCACGCACCTTCATCGAGGGGGTTTTGCAGACCGGAGAGCCTTGTCACCCTATCAACTTCAGCTCTCCGAATCTTTGCGTAGAACCCAAACCAAGGCAACCCCCTCGAGTTCCTATCTCCCCAAACCTCAGCAGGTTGGGGGATATGTCCCCGGCATGTTTTCGCGGCATGCCGAGGAAAGTCCTGTATTCTCTGGTGCTCCATATAGTGCACTACCTCGCCCTTGTCACCCGCCCAGATACCATCTGGAGGCGGGTATTTTTTGGGAACGAGGACGAGAGACCCCGGTGGAGAGAGCTCTATTCAGCTTTGGTTCCCCGTCCCGCCGGGGATTTGAGTTGGAGGGTCCTCCACGGTGCACTGAGCACAGGAGAGTATTTGGCACACTTCACGGACTCCCCCGCCGCCTGTCCCTTCTGTGGCGAGCGGGAGTCCGTATTCCACATTTATCTGAGCTGCGCCAGACTGCAGCCCCTCTTATCCACTTTGAGGAGCCTTCTTCTGCAGTTCTGGCTGGGTTTTTCCCCTCATCATTTTATTTTTGGGTGCCCAGTGTCCCGAGACAATAAGCCTAGGGATCTCCTAGTTAACCTGCTCCTGGCAGTGGCTAAGGTAGCCATTTACAAGACCAGGAAGCAGCGTTTGGAGAAGGGGGTCCCAACGAACATCGTGGCAGTGTTCCGGGCGCTGGTGCACTCCCGTATTCGGGCAGAGTTCACGTACGCCGAGTCCGCTGGGACGGTTTCGGAGTTTACCTCCCAGTGGGCGTTAGGTGGGGTGCTCTGCTCGGTATCCCCCATCAGGGGTTCTTCTGAGTTAACCCTTCTTTTTTAAGTGCATTTTTTACAGTGCACTTGCTGATTCCCTTATATATTTGTTTGACTGGTTTTTCTTTGTTCTACTTGGCAACAAGTAGAATTGCTGTTTAACTGAATTGGCCGGCTTCGCCGGCCAATCAGTATTGAACCAGATCAAAATAGGCTGCTTCCACTCAGAAGTGTATGTACAGAGCTCCCAGGCATTTGGTAAGAAATCCGCTTTATTCTTTCTTTATTTGGTATATTTTGGCTTGGATCTGTGGGGGAGTATACTGTGAGTATACTGGGAGTTTTATAGAGGGTTTTGGGTGCATTTTCAGCCTTAAAAACCGTTTTTGGTTTTCACCCAGGGGCTGCAGTGATTTAACCCAGCATAGCTGCAGTTTAGCTGGCTGGAAAACTGCAGTCTCCCCCCCTCTCTCCTCCCTCACTACTGGAGGTTTTTACTGGTTGTTTAAACTTCCAATTTCACTCTTTTGTTTTTCTTAGGCCTGATTCCTTTTCTCACTTGCTATTGAGAGCTCTGTGTCTTTTCTATAAAGACTTGTAAATTGTGGTGTTTGCTTATTATAACAGAGAGAGAGAGTTAATAATAAGAGGAAAAGATTTAAAACTGCAGCAGGTTTTAAAAGCTGCTGTTTTTTTCCCCTTGCAGAGAGGTCTCTTCTAAAAGGGACAGTTTTCTCTCAATACCTCTCTCACTAAGCAATACCTTCCCCTGACTTAGAGGCTTATTTGTTTATCATGCCTGGAAAGGGGAATAGGACAAGTGCGGCAACAGGGGCGACGCCCGGATATAGAACACCAAAAACTGTGGCCCCTAGGAGCAACACTCTTAGTCACAGCCCTAGGCCTGGTCCTTCCAGTGCCCTGGCCACGCCTCCCCCAGCACCTGTTAGCAGCGTAACCCCTGCAGTCCCAGTTCCAACATGGGCGCATGTGGCAGTTGCAGGCGTTAACCCCAGCAACAACAATGCTGGGGCCACGCCCTGTTTGAGCAGGAAGCTTGGGGTGAGGTGCCCAATGTCACCTGGCCTAAACATGGAGATATATGTGAGGGCTGTGGCTGATGTGGTGGGTCCCTCTGCTGTGGTGGCGGCCAGCAAAATGTATGGGAGGGGCATTTTCTTCCTTCGTACGCTGGCTGCCACTCACTACCTGGTGCAGAAAGGCATCAGTGTAGGGGGGAAATACATCCCTATGGAACCCATGGAGGGGTTAGGCACAAAGGTCATTCTGTCAAATGTGCCCCCCTTCATCCCAGATTGCCTCATGAAGCCGTACCTGCAAGCCCTGGGAGACATTAAGTCCCCCATAATAAAATTATCTTTGGGCTGCAGAGATAGGGCGCTGAGGCATGTACTCTCATTTAGGCGGCAGGTACAACTGCTGCTGCCAGGGAGCAATGAATCTGTGGAGGGTTCGTTTAGGGTGCCCTACGAGGGCATAGAATACACTGTGTTTTATGGCACGGAGGGGGTTAGATGTTATCTGTGCAGAGAGCTGGGGCACACTCGTAGGAGTTGCCTCAGAGGGAACAGAGGACCCATCCCAACTCCTGCACCCGCCCCTCCCTCTGCCAAGACACCCGGTACCGCTGTGCCCACCACAGCGGGGCCCTCAGGGGCCCAGGTCCCTCCTGAGACCGCAGGAGATGTCGCTGTCCCATCCGGAACAGTGACTTCTGCACCTCTTCCTGGAGAGCGGAAGGAAGGAGAGGGGGTCGCCCTAGAGCGGCCAGCCTCTGTTAGCGCTGTCTCCCCCCAGGGGGAAACGCCCTGTGCCGCTGCACCCACAGCAGCGGAGCCCTCGGGGGCCCAGGCCCCCGCTGGGACCACAGGAGATGTCGCTGCCCCATCTCGGACAGTGACGTCTACACCTCTCCCCCAAAGAAGGAGAGAGAGGGAAAATCCCTCGAAGGCCCAGGCCCCCTCTGGGACCGCAGAAGATGTCACTGCCCCATCTCGAACAGTGACATCTGAACCTCTCCCCAAAGAACAGAGGGAGAAGGAAAAGAGCTCGAGGGCCCAGGTCCCCCATGGGACCACAGAAGATGTCACTGTTGCAACTCAAACAGTGACATCTGAAACTCTGCTCAAAAAAAAGAGGGGAAAGAACAAAGTCACCCCACAACAATCACCCTCTGTCGCTGTCCCCCCCCAAGAACCCCCTAACCCCATTGTAAGCACCGTACAGGGTGAAGGGGAGCGGGAGGAAACTCCTGCTATGGAGACAGCGGCACCCTCTCCTGGGAAATCAATCCCCAGGAAGAGCAAATCAAAAACCAATAAGAGGGTGATTGAGGAGGTCGAGGAGGGTAAACCATATTACGTTTGCCCTCTGAAGTCTCGGAAGCGGAAAGAAACATCAGTTCCGCACAAGGTGGTCCTGTCCGGCCCACTGGTTGGGATTAACCAGTGTAAGCCGGATCCCACAAATGTACAGCCCCCCCCCCTCGAATTTCTGGAAGGAATGCAGCTGGAGGTACCCGACACCTCTGGGGACGTTGGGGAGCCTCCCAACGCCCCTCTCGGTTGGAGAGCGTCCCCCGGAGAGTTGTGCTTCGGTGAATTTGACATGCCGAGTGCACCTATCTTCGGAGCCAGCCAAGATCCCCCTCCGGCTGTACCGCCTTCGGGTGACGCACATAGGGATAAAAAGCCCCGGTTTGCGTCACCAGAGGAAGGAGATGGGTTAGGGCTGACCCCCGTGGATGAGGGTTTGGAGGGTGTTGTGGTGAGCACTTCCGATTACATCTGGGAGTTGTCTGACCTGAACCCTCTTGGTGCAGAGTTTTGGGCGGGCACTTTGTTGGGAGTGAACGCTGGGAAAGACCCTCCCAATGAAGCCCTTGCTAACGAGTGCCCCCCCATGGTTGGTGAGAGCCCTCCCGCGGATGGTGGGTGCTCTCCCGCGGATGGTGGGGGCCCTCCCTCGGACGATGGGGGCCCTCCCGCGGATGGTGAGGGCCCTCCCGCGGTTGGTGAGTGCCCTCCCGTGGGTGATGCGAACACCCGTGGCATGTGTGCTTCTGTGGCCCCCGAGGACTCTCGGGAGACCACTGCCTCTGCCATGCTGCCACCAGCTGCCCCTGAACATCCTGACTCGGGGATGGAGGTGGAGAGCACAGTGGACCCCCTCGTGGAAACACCGAGGAGGGGATCCAATCTAGGGCTGAGAGAGGCCCCCGCAGAGAAGGACGGGGGTCTTGAATTCTCCAGCCAAGAGGAGCCTGGGGAGTTTGGGCTCAGAGGGGAGTCCTCTGGCACCATGGAGTCGGTGGACTCCTCGATCACCATTATCCCTGCCCGGGAGCTGGATAGTTTCCTGGATGATACCCTCTGTAGACATGGACATACGAAGGTGCAGTTGGCCCTTGAGAGGTGGAAGGATGCTTCGGTCATTCTCCAATCTCTCAGAGTATACATCAAGGCTAACCACAAGGCCAAACTTTCCGGGACTATCGAACATACTCGGGTCCTAAAGTTTAACAAAGTGTTGCGAGAGCACGTAAAGGCTTCTCGGGGTATAGTACCCTGAGCGCCTATGGGAAGCAAGACTCTTGATTACCAATGGCTTTGAGCATCGGTACGCTAAACGTAAATGGATGTAAGGACGGGTTTCGAAGGTTCCAGGTACTCTCCTTTTTACAAAAGGGGAAGTATTCTGTGAGTTTCCTGCAGGAAACCCATACCACTCCAGAGGCTGAAGCCAGCTGGCATCTGGAGTGGCGAGGCAAGGTCTTTTTCAGCCACCTCACTTCGACATCTTGTGGGGTGGTGACCCTGTTCTCTGAATCCTTTCAACCTGAGCTGCTGCTTGCCAAAGCTGTTGTTCCAGGTCGCCTGTTGCATATCAGGGTCCGACATGAGGACTACACGTTTAATTTCCTGAACGTGTATGCTCCTGCCAACGGACCCCTGAGAAGGCAGTTCTTCGTCAGAATGTCTGAATACCTGGAGACAGTCGACGCAGACGAATACGTGGTGCTCGGGGGTGATTTTAACTGTACCCTCGAGGCTCGGAAAGACCGGAATGGTCCGGAGCCACACCCGTGTTCTGCGTCGGCCTTGCGGGAGGTCATCACCCGCTACTCCTTGGTAGATGTCTGGCGAGAACAACATCCTGAGGCATCCACTGAGTTCACCCATGTTAGGGTGTTTAGGGGTGAACGGATGTCCTGGTCCCGGATCGACAGGCTGTATATTTCCAGCCACAGCCTGTCACGAGCCCAGTCCAGTGCCATTAGGCTGGCGCCGTTTTCGGACCACAATTGTGCGTCCGTGACGGTGACGCTGCTGCCTGCAGCACCCTCGGCCGCATATTGGCACTTCAACAATACGTTGTTGGAGGACAAGGGGTTTGCGACGACGGTCCGAGACTTTTGGATGGCCTGGAGAGGTTGCAGGTCAGACTTTGCCACGTTAGAGCAGTGGTGGGACGTGGGCAAGGTTCATCTGCGCCTCGTGTGTCAGGAGTACACAAAGGGTGCCAGCGGACGGCGTGATGCTGAGATCGAGGCCCTCAGGGAGGAGGTGCTCGATCTCGAGAAGCGGCTGTCTGTGGCAGGAGACCAATACCTGCAGAGTATGTACGTGGAGAGGAAGTGCACTCTCCGGGACTTGGAAGATCGGAGAGCTCGGGGGGCGTATGTGCGATCCCGCATCAACTTCCTTCGAGAGATGGATCGCGGGTCGCGCCTCTTCTACGCGCTGGAGAAAAAGAGGGGAAACCGTAGACATATCACATGCCTGTTGGCAGAGGACGGTACCCCTCTGACTGACCCGGAGAGCATCCGGGACAGAACCCGGAGATTCTATGTAGATCTTTTCTCTCCGGAGTCCATCCAGCCAGATAAATGCAGGGTCTTATTAGAGGGGCTTCCCACGGTCAGTGAGGATGGAAGGGAGCCACTTGAGTTACCTTTGACTCTGGCCGAGCTCTCTGAAGCCCTAAGTCTCATGTCCCACGGAAAAGCGCCGGGGCTAGACGGGCTGACTGTGGAGTTCTTCCAGTTTTTCTGGGAGATGCTGGGACCTGATTTCACCGAGGTCCTAGCTGAAGCCCTTGAGATCGGTGAGATGCCACTTTCGTGTCGGCGGGCAATACTGTCTTTGCTGCCGAAGAAGGGGGATCTCCGTCAGATCTCTAATTGGCGACCGGTCTCACTGCTCAGCACGGACTATAAGATCGTAGCCAAAGCGCTTTCGCTGAGGCTCAAGTCCGTGCTGGCAGAGGTGATTCACCCCGACCAGTCCTATACTGTCCCGGGCCGGAGCATTCATGACAACATTTTTCTGGTCCGGGACCTGATGCACTACGCGCAGAGGACTGGTCTATCACTCGCCTTTCTGTCCCTAGATCAGGAGAAGGCGTTTGACAGAGTGGATCACCGTTACCTTATGCAGACCCTGCGGGCGTTTGGCTTTGGCCCACAATTTGTGGGCTTTCTCCAGATGCTGTACGCCTCTGCAGAGTGTCTGGTGAAGATCAACTGGTCCCTGACGGCACCTTTTGTGTTTGGTCGGGGAGTACGTCAAGGGTGCCCCCTGTCTGGGCAACTGTACGCGCTGGCCATTGAGCCCTTCCTCTGTCTACTGAGGAGGAGGCTCACCGGGCTGGTGCTGCGGGAACCCGACATGCGAGTAGTCCTGTCGGCTTATGCCGATGACGTGCTCCTCGTGGCCCAGGACTTAGATGATCTAGAGCGGGCACAAGCGTGCCAAGAGGTCTACACCGCGGCCTCTTCTGCTCGGATCAACTGGTCCAAGTGCTCCGGCATATTGGTGGGTCCCTTACAGGTGGACTCTTTGCCCCCCACGTTTCGGAATGTCTCGTGGGAGAGCGATACTCTCAAGTATCTGGGAGTCTACCTGTCTGCTACGGAGGACCCGGCCCCAGAAAACTTCAGTGATCTTGAAGAACGGGTCATTGCTCGTCTGGGGTCATGGGTGTATCTGTCGAGAATGCTTTCCCTTAGGGGAAGGACCCTGGTGGTCAACCAGCTGGTGGCCAGTCAGCTTTGGCACCGGCTGATAGCCATGGGTCCAACTCCCGAATTTATCAACAAGATCCAGAGGAGGTTGATGGATTTCCTCTGGATGGGGAAGCATTGGGTCTCTGCGGGAGTTGCGTGTCTCCCTTTGGAGGAGGGTGGACAGGGAGTGGTGTGTGTCCGCTCCCAGTTACACACTTTCCGCCTCCAGTACCTGCAGAGATACCTATTCGCAGATCCGTCTCCGCAGTGGTGCCAGCTGGCGACCTTTTTCTTTCGCCAGCTGCGCAATATGAGGTATGACCGGCAATTGTTTATCATCAGGCCTGAGGGTTTAGGTAGAGACCTCTCGGTGCTGCCGGCATACTACCGGGACTTACTGAAGGCCTGGAAATTGGTCTCCGCGACCAGGAAGAGGCAGGCGGTGGGGGTTGATATCCTCGCCGAGCCCCTGCTGTATAATCCGGCAGTGGGGGCTCGGATGTTGGATTCACCCTCTATTTGCCGCCGGCTAATCCTGGCGCAGGTGACCAGAGTCGGGGATCTCCTGGACTTTGAGCGGCGGGACTGGGTAGGAGCAGAGGAGCTCGCGCCCCGTATGGGTCTGCTTACTGCCCGCGTGCCTCGTCGTTTGATCCAGGAGATTAAAGATGCCATCCACCCCGACTCACGCACCTTCATCGAGGGGGTTTTGCAGACCGGAGAGCCTTGTCAACCTATCAACTTCAGCTCTCCGAATTTTTGCGTAGAACCCAAACCAAGGCAACCCCCTCGAGTTCCTATCTCCCCAAACCTCAGCAGGTTGGGGGATATGTCCCCAGCATGTTTTCGCGGCATGCCGAGGAAAGTCCTGTATTCTCTGGTGCTCCACATAGTGCACTACCTCGCCCTTGTCACCCGCCCAGATACCATCTGGAGGCGGGTATTTTTTGGGAACGAGGGCGAGAGACCCCGGTGGAGAGAGCTCTATTCAGCTTTGGTTCCCCGTCCCGCCGGGGATTTGAGTTGGAGGGTCCTCCACGGTGCACTGAGCACAGGAGAGTATTTGGCACACTTCACGGACTCCCCCGCCGCCTGTCCTTTCTGTGGCGAGCGGGAGTCTGTATTTCACATTTATTTGAGTTGCGCCAGACTGCAGCCCCTCTTGTCCTTCTTGAGGAGCCTTCTCCTGCAGTTCTGGTTAAACTTCTCTCCTCATCATTTTATTTTTGGGTGCCCAGTGTCCCGAGACAATAAGCCTAGGGATCTCCTAGTCAACCTGCTCCTGGCAATGGCTAAGGTAGCCATTTACAAGACCAGGAAGCAGCGTTTGGAGAAGGGGGTCCCAACGAACATCGTGGCAGTGTTCCGGGCGCTGGTGCACTCCCGTATTCGGGCAGAGTTCACGTACGCCGAGTCCGCTGGGACGGTTTCGGAGTTTGCCTCCCAGTGGGCGTTAGGCGGGGTGCTCTGCTCGGTATCCCCCATCAGGGGGTCTTCTGAGTTAACCCTTCTTTTTTAAGTGCACTTTCTACAGTGCACTTGCTGATTCCCTTATATATTTGTTTGACTGGTTTTTCTTTGTTCTACTTGGCAACAAGTAGAATTGCTGTTTAACTGAATTGGCCGGCTTCGCCGGCCAATCAGTATTGAACCAGATCAAAATAGGCTGCTTCCACTCAGAAGTGTATGTACAGAGCTCCCAGGCATTTGGTAAGAAATCCGCTTTATTCTTTCTTTATTTGGTATATTTTGGCTTGGATCTGTGGGGGAGTATACTGTGAGTATACTGGGAGTTTTATAGAGGGTTTTGGGTGCATTTTCAGCCTTAAAAACCGTTTTTGGTTTTCACCCAGGGGCTGCAGTGATTTAACCCAGCATAGCTGCAGTTTAGCTGGCTGGAAAACTGCAGTCTCCCCCCCTCTCTCCTCCCTCACTACTGGAGGTTTTTACTGGTTGTTTAAACTTCCAATTTCACTCTTTTGTTTTTCTTAGGCCTGATTCCTTTTCTCACTTGCTATTGAGAGCTCTGTGTCTTTTCTATAAAGACTTGTAAATTGTGGTGTTTGCTTATTATAACAGAGAGAGAGAGTTAATAATAAGAGGAAAAGATTTAAAACTGCAGCAGGTTTTAAAAGCTGCTGTTTTTTTCCCCTTGCAGAGAGGTCTCTTCTAAAAGGGACAGTTTTCTCTCAATACCTCTCTCACTAAGCAATACCTTCCCCTGACTTAGAGGCTTATTTGTTTATCATGCCTGGAAAGGGGAATAGGACAAGTGCGGCAACAGGGGCGACGCCCGGATATAGAACACCAAAAACTGTGGCCCCTAGGAGCAACACTCTTAGTCACAGCCCTAGGCCTGGTCCTTCCAGTGCCCTGGCCACGCCTCCCCCAGCACCTGTTAGCAGCGTAACCCCTGCAGTCCCAGTTCCAACATGGGCGCATGTGGCAGTTGCAGGCGTTAACCCCAGCAACAACAATGCTGGGGCCACGCCCTGTTTGAGCAGGAAGCTTGGGGTGAGGTGCCCAATGTCACCTGGCCTAAACATGGAGATATATGTGAGGGCTGTGGCTGATGTGGTGGGTCCCTCTGCTGTGGTGGCGGCCAGCAAAATGTATGGGAGGGGCATTTTCTTCCTTCGTACGCTGGCTGCCACTCACTACCTGGTGCAGAAAGGCATCAGTGTAGGGGGGAAATACATCCCTATGGAACCCATGGAGGGGTTAGGCACAAAGGTCATTCTGTCAAATGTGCCCCCCTTCATCCCAGATTGCCTCATGAAGCCGTACCTGCAAGCCCTGGGAGACATTAAGTCCCCCATAATAAAATTATCTTTGGGCTGCAGAGATAGGGCGCTGAGGCATGTACTCTCATTTAGGCGGCAGGTACAACTGCTGCTGCCAGGGAGCAATGAATCTGTGGAGGGTTCGTTTAGGGTGCCCTACGAGGGCATAGAATACACTGTGTTTTATGGCACGGAGGGGGTTAGATGTTATCTGTGCAGAGAGCTGGGGCACACTCGTAGGAGTTGCCTCAGAGGGAACAGAGGACCCATCCCAACTCCTGCACCCGCCCCTCCCTCTGCCAAGACACCCGGTACCGCTGTGCCCACCACAGCGGGGCCCTCAGGGGCCCAGGTCCCTCCTGAGACCGCAGGAGATGTCGCTGTCCCATCCGGAACAGTGACTTCTGCACCTCTTCCTGGAGAGCGGAAGGAAGGAGAGGGGGTCGCCCTAGAGCGGCCAGCCTCTGTTAGCGCTGTCTCCCCCCAGGGGGAAACGCCCTGTGCCGCTGCACCCACCGCAGCGGAGCCCTCGGGGGCCCAGGCCCCCGCTGGGACCACAGGAGATGTCGCTGCCCCATCTCGGACAGTGACGTCTACACCTCTCCCCCAAAGAAGGAGAGAGAGGGAAAAGCCCTCGAAGGCCCAGGCCCCCTCTGGGACCGCAGAAGATGTCACTGCCCCATCTCGAACAGTGACATCTGAACCTCTCCCCAAAGAACAGAGGGAGAAGGAAAAGAGCTCGAGGGCCCAGGTCCCCCATGGGACCACAGAAGATGTCACTGTTGCAACTCAAACAGTGACATCTGAAACTCTGCTCAAAAAAAAGAGGGGAAAGAACAAAGTCACCCCACAACAGTCACCCTCTGTCGCTGTCCCCCCCCAAGAACCCCCTAACCCCATTGTAAGCACCGTACAGGGTGAAGGGGAGCGGGAGGAAACTCCTGCTATGGAGACAGCGGCACCCTCTCCTGGGAAATCAATCCCCAGGAAGAGCAAATCAAAAACCAATAAGAGGGTGATTGAGGAGGTCGAGGAGGGTAAACCATATTACGTTTGCCCTCTGAAGTCTCGGAAGCGGAAAGAAACATCAGTTCCGCACAAGGTGGTCCTGTCCGGCCCACTGGTTGGGATTAACCAGTGTAAGCCGGATCCCACAAATGTACAGCCCCCCCCCCTCGAATTTCTGGAAGGAATGCAGCTGGAGGTACCCGATGCCTCTGGGGACGTTGGGGAACCTCCCAGCGCCCCTCTCGGTTGGAGAGCATCCCCTGGAGAATTGTGCTTCGGTAAATTTGACATGCCGAGTGCACCTATCTTCAGAGCCAACCAAGATCCCCCTCCGGCTGTACCGCCTTTGGGTGACGCACATAGGGATAAAAAGCCCCGGTTTGCGTCACCAGAGGAAGGAGATGGGTTAGGGCTGACCCCCGTGGATGAGGGTTTGGAGGGTGTTGTGGTGAGCACTTCCGATTACATCTGGGAGTTGTCTGACCTGAACCCTCTTGGTGCAGAGTTTTGGGCAGGCACTTTGTTGGGAGTGAACGCTGGGAAAGACCCTCCCTATGAAGCCCTTGCTAAGGAGTGCCCCCCCATGGTTGGTGAGAGCCCTCCCGCGGATGGTGGGTGCCCTCCTGCGGATGGTGGGGGCCCTCCTGCGGATGGTGGGGGCCCTCCCGCGGATGGTGGGGTCCCTCCCGCGGATGGTGGGGGCCCTCCTGCGGATGGTGAGGGCCCTCCCGCGGTTGGTGAGTGCCCTCCCGTGGGTGATGCGAACACCCGTGGCATGTGTGCTTCTGTGGCCCCCGAGGACTCTCGGGAGACCACTGCCTCTGCCATGCCGCCACCAGCTGCCCATGAACAGCCTGACTCGGGGATGGAGGTGGAGAGCACAGTGGACCCCCTCGTGGAAACACCGAGGAGGGGATCCAATCTAGGGCTGAGAGAGGCCCCCGCAGAGAAGGACGGGTGTCTTGAATTCTCCAGCCAAGAGGAGCCTGGGGAGTTGGGGCTCAGAGGGGAGTCCTCTGGCACCATGGAGTCGGTGGACTCCTCGATCCCCATTATCCCTGCCCGGGAGCTGGATAGTTTCCTGGATGATACCCTCTGTAGACATGGACATACGAAGGTGCAGTTGGCCCTTGAGAGGTGGAAGGATGCTTCGGTCATTCTCCAATCTCTCAGAGTATACATCAAGGCTAACCACAAGGCCAAACTTTCCGGGACTATCGAACATACTCGGGTCCTAAAGTTTAACAAAGTGTTGCGAGAGCACGTAAAGGCTTCTCGGGGTATAGTACCCTGAGCGCCTATGGAAGCAAGACTCTTGATTACCAATGGCTTTGAGCATCGGTACGCTAAACGTTAATGGATGTAAGGACGGGTTTCGAAGGTTCCAGGTACTCTCCTTTTTACAAAAGGGAAAGTATTCTGTGAGTTTCCTGCAGGAAACCCATACCACTCCAGAGGCTGAAGCCAGCTGGCATCTGGAGTGGCGAGGCAAGGTCTTTTTCAGCCACCTCACTTCGACATCTTGTGGGGTGGTGACCCTGTTCTCTGAATCCTTTCAACCTGAGCTGCTGCTTGCCAAAGCTGTTGTTCCAGGTCGCCTTTTGCATATCAGGGTCCGACACGAGGACTACACGTTTAATTTCCTGAACGTGTATGCTCCTGCCAACGGACCCCTGAGAAGGCAGTTCTTCGTCAGAATGTCTGAATACCTGGAGACAGTCGACGCAGACGAATACGTGGTGCTCGGGGGTGATTTTAACTGTACCCTCGAGGCTCGGAAAGACCGGAATGGTCCGGAGCCACACCCGTGTTCTGCGTCGGCCTTGCGGGAGGTCATCACCCGCTACTCCTTGGTAGACGTCTGGCGAGAACAACATCCTGAGGCATCCACTGAGTTCACCCATGTTAGGGTGTTTAGGGGTGAACGGATGTCCTGGTCCCGGATCGACAGGCTGTATATTTCCAGCCACAGCCTGTCGCGAGCCCAGTCCAGTGCCATTAGGCTGGCGCCGTTTTCAGACCACAATTGTGCGTCCGTGACGGTGACGCTGCTACCTGCAGCACCCTCGGCCGCATATTGGCACTTCAACAATACGTTGTTGGAGGACAAGGGGTTTGCGACGACGGTCCGAGACTTTTGGATGGCCTGGAGAGGTTGCAGGTCAGACTTTGCCACGTTAGAGCAGTGGTGGGACGTGGGCAAGGTTCATCTGCGCCTCGTGTGTCAGGAGTACACAAAAGGTGCCAGCAGGCGGCGCGATGCTGAGATCGAGGCCCTCAGGGAGGAGGTGCTCGATCTCGAGAAGCGGCTGTCTGTGGCAGGAGACCAATACCTGCAGAGTATGTACGTAGAGAGGAAGTGCACTCTCCGGGACTTGGAAGATCGGAGAGCTCGGGGGGCGTATGTGCGATCCCGTATCAACTTCCTTCGAGAGATGGATCGCGGGTCGCGCCTCTTCTACGCGCTGGAGAAAAAGAGGGGAAACCGTAGACATATCACATGCCTGTTGGCAGAGGACGGTACCCCTCTGACTGACCCGGAGAGCATCCGGGACAGAACCCGGAGATTCTATGTAGATCTTTTTTCTCCGGAGTCCATCCAGCCAGATAAATGCAGGGTCTTATTAGAGGGGCTTCCCACGGTCAGTGAGGATGGAAGGGAGCCGCTTGAGTTACCTTTGACTCTGGCCGAGCTCTCTGAAGCCCTAAGTCTCATGTCCCACGGAAAAGCGCCGGGGCTAGACGGGCTGACTGTGGAGTTCTTCCAGTTTTTCTGGGAGATGCTGGGACCTGATTTCACCGAGGTCCTAGCCGAAGCCCTGGAGATCGGTGAGATGCCACTTTCGTGTCGGCGGGCAATACTGTCTTTGCTGCCGAAGAAGGGGGATCTCCGTCAGATCTCTAATTGGCGACCGGTCTCACTGCTCAGCACGGACTATAAGATCGTAGCCAAAGCGCTTTCGCTGAGGCTCAAGTCCGTGCTGGCAGAGGTGATTCACCCCGACCAGTCCTATACTGTCCCGGGCCGGAGCATTCATGACAACATTTTTCTGGTCCGGGACCTGATGCACTACGCGCAGAGGACTGGTCTGTCACTCGCCTTCCTGTCCCTAGATCAGGAGAAGGCATTTGACAGAGTGGATCACCGTTACCTTATGGAGACCCTGCGGGCGTTTGGCTTCGGCCCACAATTTGTGGGCTTTCTCCAGATGCTGTACGCCTCTGCAGAGTGTCTGGTGAAGATCAACTGGTCCCTGACGGCACCTTTTGTGTTTGGTCGGGGAGTACGTCAAGGGTGCCCCCTGTCTGGGCAACTGTACGCGCTGGCCATTGAGCCCTTCCTCTGCCTACTGAGGAGGAGGCTCACCGGGCTGGTGCTGCGGGAGCCCGACATGCGAGTAGTCCTGTCGGCTTATGCCGATGACGTGCTCCTCGTGGCCCAGGACCTAGATGATCTAGAGCGGGCACAAGCGTGCCAAGAGGTCTACACCGCGGCCTCTTCTGCTCGGATCAACTGGTCCAAGTGCTCCGGCATGTTGGTGGGTCCCTTACAGGTGGACTCTTTGCCCCCCACGTTTCGGAATGTCTCGTGGGAGAGCGATACTCTCAAGTATCTGGGAGTCTACCTGTCTGCTGCGGAGGACCCGGCCCCAGAAAACTTCAGTGATCTTGAAGAACGGGTCATTGCTCGTCTGGGGTCATGGGTGTATCTGTCGAGAATGCTTTCCCTTAGGGGAAGGACCCTGGTGATCAACCAGCTGGTGGCCAGTCAGCTTTGGCACCGGCTGATAGCCATGGGTCCAACCCCCGAATTTATCAACAAGATCCAGAGGAGGTTGATGGATTTCCTCTGGATGGGGAAGCATTGGGTCTCTGCGGGAGTTGCGTGTCTCCCTTTGGAGGAGGGTGGACAGGGAGTGGTGTGTGTCCGCTCCCAGTTACACACTTTCCGCCTCCAGTACCTGCAGAGATACCTATTCGCAGATCCGTCTCCGCAGTGGTGCCAGCTGGCAACCAGTTTCTTTCGCCAGCTGCGCAATATGAGGTATGACCGGCAATTGTTTATCATCAGGCCTGAGGGTTTAGGTAGAGACCTCTCGGTGCTGCCGGCATACTACCGGGACTTACTGAAGGCCTGGAAACTGGTCTCCGCGACCAGGAAGGAACGGGCGGCGGGGGTTGATTTCCTCGCTGAGCCCCTGCTGTATAATCCGGCAGTGGGGGCTCGGATGTTGGATTCACCCTCTATTTGCCGCCGGCTAATCCTGGCGCAGGTGACCAGAGTCGGGGATCTCCTGGACTATGAGCGGCGAGACTGGGTAGGAGCAGATGAGCTCGCGCCCCGTATGGGTCTGCTTACTGCCCGCGTCCCTCGTCGTTTGATCCAGGAGATTAAAGATGCCATCCACCCCGACTCACGCACCTTCATCGAGGGGGTTTTGCAGACCGGAGAGCCTTGTCAACCTATCAACTTCAGCTCTCCAAATCTTTGCGTAGAACCCAGACCAAGGCAACCCCCTCGAGTTCCTATCTCCCCAAACCTCAGCAGGTTGGGGGATATGTCCCCGGCATGTTTTCGCGGCATGCCGAGGAAAGTCCTGTATTCTCTGGTGCTCCATATAGTGCACTACCTCGCCCTTGTCACCCGCCCAGATACCATCTGGAGGCGGGTATTTTTTGGGAACGAGGACGAGAGACCCCGGTGGAGAGAGCTCTATTCAGCTTTGGTTCCCCGTCCCGCCGGGGATTTGAGTTGGAGGGTCCTCCACGGTGCACTGAGCACAGGAGAGTATTTGGCACACTTCACGGACTCCCCCGCCGCCTGTCCCTTCTGTGGCGAGCGGGAGTCCGTATTCCACATTTATCTGAGCTGCGCCAGACTGCAGCCCCTCTTATCCACCTTGAGGAGCCTTCTTCTGCAGTTCTGGCTGGGTTTTTCCCCTCATCATTTTATTTTTGGGTGCCCAGTGTCCCGAGACAATAAGCCTAGGGATCTCCTAGTTAACCTGCTCCTGGCAGTGGCTAAGGTAGCCATTTACAAGACCAGGAAGCAGCGTTTGGAGAAGGGGGTCCCAACGAACATCGTGGCAGTGTTCCGGGCGCTGGTGCACTCCCGTATTCGGGCAGAGTTCACGAACGCCGAGTCCGCTGGGACGGTTTCGGAGTTTGCCTCCCAGTGGGCGTTAGGCGGGGTGCTCTGCTCGGTATCCCCCATCAGGGGTTCTTCTGAGTTAACCCTTCTTTTTTAAGTGCATTTTTTACAGTGCACTTGCTGATTCCCTTATATATTTGTTTGACTGGTTTTTCTTTGTTCTACTTGGCAACAAGTAGAATTGCTGTTTAACTGAATTGGCCGGCTTCGCCGGCCAATCAGTATTGAACCAGATCAAAATAGGCTGCTTCCACTCAGAAGTGTATGTACAGAGCTCCCAGGCATTTGGTAAGAAATCCGCTTTATTCTTTCTTTATTTGGTATATTTTGGCTTGGATCTGTGGGGGAGTATACTGTGAGTATACTGGGAGTTTTATAGAGGGTTTTGGGTGCATTTTCAGCCTTAAAAACCGTTTTTGGTTTTCACCCAGGGGCTGCAGTGATTTAACCCAGCATAGCTGCAGTTTAGCTGGCTGGAAAACTGCAGTCTCCCCCCCTCTCTCCTCCCTCACTACTGGAGGTTTTTACTGGTTGTTTAAACTTCCAATTTCACTCTTTTGTTTTTCTTAGGCCTGATTCCTTTTCTCACTTGCTATTGAGAGCTCTGTGTCTTTTCTATAAAGACTTGTAAATTGTGGTGTTTGCTTATTATAACAGAGAGAGAGAGTTAATAATAAGAGGAAAAGATTTAAAACTGCAGCAGGTTTTAAAAGCTGCTGTTTTTTTCCCCTTGCAGAGAGGTCTCTTCTAAAAGGGACAGTTTTCTCTCAATACCTCTCTCACTAAGCAATACCTTCCCCTGACTTAGAGGCTTATTTGTTTATCATGCCTGGAAAGGGGAATAGGACAAGTGCGGCAACAGGGGCGACGCCCGGATATAGAACACCAAAAACTGTGGCCCCTAGGAGCAACACTCTTAGTCACAGCCCTAGGCCTGGTCCTTCCAGTGCCCTGGCCACGCCTCCCCCAGCACCTGTTAGCAGCGTAACCCCTGCAGTCCCAGTTCCAACATGGGCGCATGTGGCAGTTGCAGGCGTTAACCCCAGCAACAACAATGCTGGTGCCACGCCCTGTTTGAGCAGGAAGCTTGGGGTGAGGTGCCCAATGTCACCTGGCCTAAACATGGAGATATATGTGAGGGCTGTGGCTGATGTGGTGGGTCCCTCTGCTGTGGTGGCGGCCAGCAAAATGTATGGGAGGGGCATTTTCTTCCTTCGTACGCTGGCTGCCACTCACTACCTGGTGCAGAAAGGCATCAGTGTAGGGGGGAAATACATCCCTATGGAACCCATGGAGGGGTTAGGCACAAAGGTCATTCTGTCAAATGTGCCCCCCTTCATCCCAGATTGCCTCATGAAGCCGTACCTGCAAGCCCTGGGAGACATTAAGTCCCCCATAATAAAATTATCTTTGGGCTGCAGAGATAGGGCGCTGAGGCATGTACTCTCATTTAGGCGGCAGGTACAACTGCTGCTGCCAGGGAGCAATGAATCTGTGGAGGGTTCGTTTAGGGTGCCCTACGAGGGCATAGAATACACTGTGTTTTATGGCACGGAGGGGGTTAGATGTTATCTGTGCAGAGAGCTGGGGCACACTCGTAGGAGTTGCCTCAGAGGGAACAGAGGACCCATCCCAACTCCTGCACCCGCCCCTCCCTCTGCCAAGACACCCGGTACCGCTGTGCCCACCACAGCGGGGCCCTCAGGGGCCCAGGTCCCTCCTGAGACCGCAGGAGATGTCGCTGTCCCATCCGGAACAGTGACTTCTGCACCTCTTCCTGGAGAGCGGAAGGAAGGAGAGGGGGTCGCCCTAGAGCGGCCAGCCTCTGTTAGCGCTGTCTCCCCCCAGGGGGAAACGCCCTGTGCCGCTGCACCCACCGCAGCGGAGCCCTCGGGGGCCCAGGCCCCCGCTGGGACCACAGGAGATGTCGCTGCCCCATCTCGGACAGTGACGTCTACACCTCTCCCCCAAAGAAGGAGAGAGAGGGAAAAGCCCTCGAAGGCCCAGGCCCCCTCTGGGACCGCAGAAGATGTCACTGCCCCATCTCGAACAGTGACATCTGAACCTCTCCCCAAAGAACAGAGGGAGAAGGAAAAGAGCTCGAGGGCCCAGGTCCCCCATGGGACCACAGAAGATGTCACTGTTGCAACTCAAACAGTGACATCTGAAACTCTGCTCAAAAAAAAGAGGGGAAAGAACAAAGTCACCCCACAACAGTCACCCTCTGTCGCTGTCCCCCCCCAAGAACCCCCTAACCCCATTGTAAGCACCGTACAGGGTGAAGGGGAGCGGGAGGAAACTCCTGCTATGGAGACAGCGGCACCCTCTCCTGGGAAATCAATCCCCAGGAAGAGCAAATCAAAAACCAATAAGAGGGTGATTGAGGAGGTCGAGGAGGGTAAACCATATTACGTTTGCCCTCTGAAGTCTCGGAAGCGGAAAGAAACATCAGTTCCGCACAAGGTGGTCCTGTCCGGCCCACTGGTTGGGATTAACCAGTGTAAGCCGGATCCCACAAATGTACAGCCCCCCCCCCTCGAATTTCTGGAAGGAATGCAGCTGGAGGTACCCGATGCCTCTGGGGACGTTGGGGAACCTCCCAGCGCCCCTCTCGGTTGGAGAGCATCCCCTGGAGAATTGTGCTTCGGTAAATTTGACATGCCGAGTGCACCTATCTTCAGAGCCAACCAAGATCCCCCTCCGGCTGTACCGCCTTTGGGTGACGCACATAGGGATAAAAAGCCCCGGTTTGCGTCACCAGAGGAAGGAGATGGGTTAGGGCTGACCCCCGTGGATGAGGGTTTGGAGGGTGTTGTGGTGAGCACTTCCGATTACATCTGGGAGTTGTCTGACCTGAACCCTCTTGGTGCAGAGTTTTGGGCAGGCACTTTGTTGGGAGTGAACGCTGGGAAAGACCCTCCCTATGAAGCCCTTGCTAAGGAGTGCCCCCCCATGGTTGGTGAGAGCCCTCCCGCGGATGGTGGGTGCCCTCCTGCGGATGGTGGGGGCCCTCCTGCGGATGGTGGGGGCCCTCCCGCGGATGGTGGGGTCCCTCCCGCGGATGGTGGGGGCCCTCCTGCGGATGGTGAGGGCCCTCCCGCGGTTGGTGAGTGCCCTCCCGTGGGTGATGCGAACACCCGTGGCATGTGTGCTTCTGTGGCCCCCGAGGACTCTCGGGAGACCACTGCCTCTGCCATGCCGCCACCAGCTGCCCATGAACAGCCTGACTCGGGGATGGAGGTGGAGAGCACAGTGGACCCCCTCGTGGAAACACCGAGGAGGGGATCCAATCTAGGGCTGAGAGAGGCCCCCGCAGAGAAGGACGGGTGTCTTGAATTCTCCAGCCAAGAGGAGCCTGGGGAGTTGGGGCTCAGAGGGGAGTCCTCTGGCACCATGGAGTCGGTGGACTCCTCGATCCCCATTATCCCTGCCCGGGAGCTGGATAGTTTCCTGGATGATACCCTCTGTAGACATGGACATACGAAGGTGCAGTTGGCCCTTGAGAGGTGGAAGGATGCTTCGGTCATTCTCCAATCTCTCAGAGTATACATCAAGGCTAACCACAAGGCCAAACTTTCCGGGACTATCGAACATACTCGGGTCCTAAAGTTTAACAAAGTGTTGCGAGAGCACGTAAAGGCTTCTCGGGGTATAGTACCCTGAGCGCCTATGGAAGCAAGACTCTTGATTACCAATGGCTTTGAGCATCGGTACGCTAAACGTTAATGGATGTAAGGACGGGTTTCGAAGGTTCCAGGTACTCTCCTTTTTACAAAAGGGAAAGTATTCTGTGAGTTTCCTGCAGGAAACCCATACCACTCCAGAGGCTGAAGCCAGCTGGCATCTGGAGTGGCGAGGCAAGGTCTTTTTCAGCCACCTCACTTCGACATCTTGTGGGGTGGTGACCCTGTTCTCTGAATCCTTTCAACCTGAGCTGCTGCTTGCCAAAGCTGTTGTTCCAGGTCGCCTTTTGCATATCAGGGTCCGACACGAGGACTACACGTTTAATTTCCTGAACGTGTATGCTCCTGCCAACGGACCCCTGAGAAGGCAGTTCTTCGTCAGAATGTCTGAATACCTGGAGACAGTCGACGCAGACGAATACGTGGTGCTCGGGGGTGATTTTAACTGTACCCTCGAGGCTCGGAAAGACCGGAATGGTCCGGAGCCACACCCGTGTTCTGCGTCGGCCTTGCGGGAGGTCATCACCCGCTACTCCTTGGTAGACGTCTGGCGAGAACAACATCCTGAGGCATCCACTGAGTTCACCCATGTTAGGGTGTTTAGGGGTGAACGGATGTCCTGGTCCCGGATCGACAGGCTGTATATTTCCAGCCACAGCCTGTCGCGAGCCCAGTCCAGTGCCATTAGGCTGGCGCCGTTTTCAGACCACAATTGTGCGTCCGTGACGGTGACGCTGCTACCTGCAGCACCCTCGGCCGCATATTGGCACTTCAACAATACGTTGTTGGAGGACAAGGGGTTTGCGACGACGGTCCGAGACTTTTGGATGGCCTGGAGAGGTTGCAGGTCAGACTTTGCCACGTTAGAGCAGTGGTGGGACGTGGGCAAGGTTCATCTGCGCCTCGTGTGTCAGGAGTACACAAAAGGTGCCAGCAGGCGGCGCGATGCTGAGATCGAGGCCCTCAGGGAGGAGGTGCTCGATCTCGAGAAGCGGCTGTCTGTGGCAGGAGACCAATACCTGCAGAGTATGTACGTAGAGAGGAAGTGCACTCTCCGGGACTTGGAAGATCGGAGAGCTCGGGGGGCGTATGTGCGATCCCGTATCAACTTCCTTCGAGAGATGGATCGCGGGTCGCGCCTCTTCTACGCGCTGGAGAAAAAGAGGGGAAACCGTAGACATATCACATGCCTGTTGGCAGAGGACGGTACCCCTCTGACTGACCCGGAGAGCATCCGGGACAGAACCCGGAGATTCTATGTAGATCTTTTTTCTCCGGAGTCCATCCAGCCAGATAAATGCAGGGTCTTATTAGAGGGGCTTCCCACGGTCAGTGAGGATGGAAGGGAGCCGCTTGAGTTACCTTTGACTCTGGCCGAGCTCTCTGAAGCCCTAAGTCTCATGTCCCACGGAAAAGCGCCGGGGCTAGACGGGCTGACTGTGGAGTTCTTCCAGTTTTTCTGGGAGATGCTGGGACCTGATTTCACCGAGGTCCTAGCCGAAGCCCTGGAGATCGGTGAGATGCCACTTTCGTGTCGGCGGGCAATACTGTCTTTGCTGCCGAAGAAGGGGGATCTCCGTCAGATCTCTAATTGGCGACCGGTCTCACTGCTCAGCACGGACTATAAGATCGTAGCCAAAGCGCTTTCGCTGAGGCTCAAGTCCGTGCTGGCAGAGGTGATTCACCCCGACCAGTCCTATACTGTCCCGGGCCGGAGCATTCATGACAACATTTTTCTGGTCCGGGACCTGATGCACTACGCGCAGAGGACTGGTCTGTCACTCGCCTTCCTGTCCCTAGATCAGGAGAAGGCATTTGACAGAGTGGATCACCGTTACCTTATGGAGACCCTGCGGGCGTTTGGCTTCGGCCCACAATTTGTGGGCTTTCTCCAGATGCTGTACGCCTCTGCAGAGTGTCTGGTGAAGATCAACTGGTCCCTGACGGCACCTTTTGTGTTTGGTCGGGGAGTACGTCAAGGGTGCCCCCTGTCTGGGCAACTGTACGCGCTGGCCATTGAGCCCTTCCTCTGCCTACTGAGGAGGAGGCTCACTGGGCTGGTGCTGCGGGAGCCCGACATGCGAGTAGTCCTGTCGGCTTATGCCGATGACGTGCTCCTCGTGGCCCAGGACCTAGATGATCTAGAGCGGGCACAAGCGTGCCAAGAGGTCTACACCGCGGCCTCTTCTGCTCGGATCAACTGGTCCAAGTGCTCCGGCATGTTGGTGGGTCCCTTACAGGTGGACTCTTTGCCCCCCACGTTTCGGAATGTCTCGTGGGAGAGCGATACTCTCAAGTATCTGGGAGTCTACCTGTCTGCTGCGGAGGACCCGGCCCCAGAAAACTTCAGTGATCTTGAAGAACGGGTCATTGCTCGTCTGGGGTCATGGGTGTATCTGTCGAGAATGCTTTCCCTTAGGGGAAGGACCCTGGTGATCAACCAGCTGGTGGCCAGTCAGCTTTGGCACCGGCTGATAGCCATGGGTCCAACCCCCGAATTTATCAACAAGATCCAGAGGAGGTTGATGGATTTCCTCTGGATGGGGAAGCATTGGGTCTCTGCGGGAGTTGCGTGTCTCCCTTTGGAGGAGGGTGGACAGGGAGTGGTGTGTGTCCGCTCCCAGTTACACACTTTCCGCCTCCAGTACCTGCAGAGATACCTATTCGCAGATCCGTCTCCGCAGTGGTGCCAGCTGGCAACCAGTTTCTTTCGCCAGCTGCGCAATATGAGGTATGACCGGCAATTGTTTATCATCAGGCCTGAGGGTTTAGGTAGAGACCTCTCGGTGCTGCCGGCATACTACCGGGACTTACTGAAGGCCTGGAAACTGGTCTCCGCGACCAGGAAGGAACGGGCGGCGGGGGTTGATTTCCTCGCTGAGCCCCTGCTGTATAATCCGGCAGTGGGGGCTCGGATGTTGGATTCACCCTCTATTTGCCGCCGGCTAATCCTGGCGCAGGTGACCAGAGTCGGGGATCTCCTGGACTATGAGCGGCGAGACTGGGTAGGAGCAGATGAGCTCGCGCCCCGTATGGGTCTGCTTACTGCCCGCGTCCCTCGTCGTTTGATCCAGGAGATTAAAGATGCCATCCACCCCGACTCACGCACCTTCATCGAGGGGGTTTTGCAGACCGGAGAGCCTTGTCAACCTATCAACTTCAGCTCTCCAAATCTTTGCGTAGAACCCAGACCAAGGCAACCCCCTCGAGTTCCTATCTCCCCAAACCTCAGCAGGTTGGGGGATATGTCCCCGGCATGTTTTCGCGGCATGCCGAGGAAAGTCCTGTATTCTCTGGTGCTCCATATAGTGCACTACCTCGCCATTGTCACCCGCCCAGATACCATCTGGAGGCGGGTATTTTTTGGGAACGAGGACGAGAGACCCCGGTGGAGAGAGCTCTATTCAGCTTTGGTTCCCCGTCCCGCCGGGGATTTGAGTTGGAGGGTCCTCCACGGTGCACTGAGCACAGGAGAGTATTTGGCACACTTCACGGACTCCCCCGCCGCCTGTCCCTTCTGTGGCGAGCGGGAGTCCGTATTCCACATTTATCTGAGCTGCGCCAGACTGCAGCCCCTCTTATCCACCTTGAGGAGCCTTCTTCTGCAGTTCTGGCTGGGTTTTTCCCCTCATCATTTTATTTTTGGGTGCCCAGTGTCCCGAGACAATAAGCCTAGGGATCTCCTAGTTAACCTGCTCCTGGCAGTGGCTAAGGTAGCCATTTACAAGACCAGGAAGCAGCGTTTGGAGAAGGGGGTCCCAACGAACATCGTGGCAGTGTTCCGGGCGCTGGTGCACTCCCGTATTCGGGCAGAGTTCACGAACGCCGAGTCCGCTGGGACGGTTTCGGAGTTTGCCTCCCAGTGGGCGTTAGGCGGGGTGCTCTGCTCGGTATCCCCCATCAGGGGTTCTTCTGAGTTAACCCTTCTTTTTTAAGTGCATTTTTTACAGTGCACTTGCTGATTCCCTTATATATTTGTTTGACTGGTTTTTCTTTGTTCTACTTGGCAACAAGTAGAATTGCTGTTTAACTGAATTGGCCGGCTTCGCCGGCCAATCAGTATTGAACCAGATCAAAATAGGCTGCTTCCACTCAGAAGTGTATGTACAGAGCTCCCAGGCATTTGGTAAGAAATCCGCTTTATTCTTTCTTTATTTGGTATATTTTGGCTTGGATCTGTGGGGGAGTATACTGTGAGTATACTGGGAGTTTTATAGAGGGTTTTGGGTGCATTTTCAGCCTTAAAAACCGTTTTTGGTTTTCACCCAGGGGCTGCAGTGATTTAACCCAGCATAGCTGCAGTTTAGCTGGCTGGAAAACTGCAGTCTCCCCCCCTCTCTCCTCCCTCACTACTGGAGGTTTTTACTGGTTGTTTAAACTTCCAATTTCACTCTTTTGTTTTTCTTAGGCCTGATTCCTTTTCTCACTTGCTATTGAGAGCTCTGTGTCTTTTCTATAAAGACTTGTAAATTGTGGTGTTTGCTTATTATAACAGAGAGAGAGAGTTAATAATAAGAGGAAAAGATTTAAAACTGCAGCAGGTTTTAAAAGCTGCTGTTTTTTTCCCCTTGCAGAGAGGTCTCTTCTAAAAGGGACAGTTTTCTCTCAATACCTCTCTCACTAAGCAATACCTTCCCCTGACTTAGAGGCTTATTTGTTTATCATGCCTGGAAAGGGGAATAGGACAAGTGCGGCAACAGGGGCGACGCCCGGATATAGAACACCAAAAACTGTGGCCCCTAGGAGCAACACTCTTAGTCACAGCCCTAGGCCTGGTCCTTCCAGTGCCCTGGCCACGCCTCCCCCAGCACCTGTTAGCAGCGTAACCCCTGCAGTCCCAGTTCCAACATGGGCGCATGTGGCAGTTGCAGGCGTTAACCCCAGCAACAACAATGCTGGGGCCACGCCCTGTTTGAGCAGGAAGCTTGGGGTGAGGTGCCCAATGTCACCTGGCCTAAACATGGAGATATATGTGAGGGCTGTGGCTGATGTGGTGGGTCCCTCTGCTGTGGTGGCGGCCAGCAAAATGTATGGGAGGGGCATTTTCTTCCTTCGTACGCTGGCTGCCACTCACTACCTGGTGCAGAAAGGCATCAGTGTAGGGGGGAAATACATCCCTATGGAACCCATGGAGGGGTTAGGCACAAAGGTCATTCTGTCAAATGTGCCCCCCTTCATCCCAGATTGCCTCATGAAGCCGTACCTGCAAGCCCTGGGAGACATTAAGTCCCCCATAATAAAATTATCTTTGGGCTGCAGAGATAGGGCGCTGAGGCATGTACTCTCATTTAGGCGGCAGGTACAACTGCTGCTGCCAGGGAGCAATGAATCTGTGGAGGGTTCGTTTAGGGTGCCCTACGAGGGCATAGAATACACTGTGTTTTATGGCACGGAGGGGGTTAGATGTTATCTGTGCAGAGAGCTGGGGCACACTCGTAGGAGTTGCCTCAGAGGGAACAGAGGACCCATCCCAACTCCTGCACCCGCCCCTCCCTCTGCCAAGACACCCGGTACCGCTGTGCCCACCACAGCGGGGCCCTCAGGGGCCCAGGTCCCTCCTGAGACCGCAGGAGATGTCGCTGTCCCATCCGGAACAGTGACTTCTGCACCTCTTCCTGGAGAGCGGAAGGAAGGAGAGGGGGTCGCCCTAGAGCGGCCAGCCTCTGTTAGCGCTGTCTCCCCCCAGGGGGAAACGCCCTGTGCCGCTGCACCCACCGCAGCGGAGCCCTCGGGGGCCCAGGCCCCCGCTGGGACCGCAGAAGATGTCACTGCCCCATCTCGAACAGTGACATCTGAACCTCTCCCCAAAGAACAGAGGGAGAAGGAAAAGAGCTCGAGGGCCCAGGTCCCCCATGGGACCACAGAAGATGTCACTGTTGCAACTCAAACAGTGACATCTGAAACTCTGCTCAAAAAAAAGAGGGGAAAGAACAAAGTCACCCCACAACAGTCACCCTCTGTCGCTGTCCCCCCCCAAGAACCCCCTAACCCCATTGTAAGCACCGTACAGGGTGAAGGGGAGCGGGAGGAAACTCCTGCTATGGAGACAGCGGCACCCTCTCCTGGGAAATCAATCCCCAGGAAGAGCAAATCAAAAACCAATAAGAGGGTGATTGAGGAGGTCGAGGAGGGTAAACCATATTACGTTTGCCCTCTGAAGTCTCGGAAGCGGAAAGAAACATCAGTTCCGCACAAGGTGGTCCTGTCCGGCCCACTGGTTGGGATTAACCAGTGTAAGCCGGATCCCACAAATGTACAGCCCCCCCCCCTCGAATTTCTGGAAGGAATGCAGCTGGAGGTACCCGATGCCTCTGGGGACGTTGGGGAACCTCCCAGCGCCCCTCTCGGTTGGAGAGCATCCCCTGGAGAATTGTGCTTCGGTAAATTTGACATGCCGAGTGCACCTATCTTCAGAGCCAACCAAGATCCCCCTCCGGCTGTACCGCCTTTGGGTGACGCACATAGGGATAAAAAGCCCCGGTTTGCGTCACCAGAGGAAGGAGATGGGTTAGGGCTGACCCCCGTGGATGAGGGTTTGGAGGGTGTTGTGGTGAGCACTTCCGATTACATCTGGGAGTTGTCTGACCTGAACCCTCTTGGTGCAGAGTTTTGGGCAGGCACTTTGTTGGGAGTGAACGCTGGGAAAGACCCTCCCTATGAAGCCCTTGCTAAGGAGTGCCCCCCCATGGTTGGTGAGAGCCCTCCCGCGGATGGTGGGTGCCCTCCTGCGGATGGTGGGGGCCCTCCTGCGGATGGTGGGGGCCCTCCCGCGGATGGTGGGGTCCCTCCCGCGGATGGTGGGGGCCCTCCTGCGGATGGTGAGGGCCCTCCCGCGGTTGGTGAGTGCCCTCCCGTGGGTGATGCGAACACCCGTGGCATGTGTGCTTCTGTGGCCCCCGAGGACTCTCGGGAGACCACTGCCTCTGCCATGCCGCCACCAGCTGCCCATGAACAGCCTGACTCGGGGATGGAGGTGGAGAGCACAGTGGACCCCCTCGTGGAAACACCGAGGAGGGGATCCAATCTAGGGCTGAGAGAGGCCCCCGCAGAGAAGGACGGGTGTCTTGAATTCTCCAGCCAAGAGGAGCCTGGGGAGTTGGGGCTCAGAGGGGAGTCCTCTGGCACCATGGAGTCGGTGGACTCCTCGATCCCCATTATCCCTGCCCGGGAGCTGGATAGTTTCCTGGATGATACCCTCTGTAGACATGGACATACGAAGGTGCAGTTGGCCCTTGAGAGGTGGAAGGATGCTTCGGTCATTCTCCAATCTCTCAGAGTATACATCAAGGCTAACCACAAGGCCAAACTTTCCGGGACTATCGAACATACTCGGGTCCTAAAGTTTAACAAAGTGTTGCGAGAGCACGTAAAGGCTTCTCGGGGTATAGTACCCTGAGCGCCTATGGAAGCAAGACTCTTGATTACCAATGGCTTTGAGCATCGGTACGCTAAACGTTAATGGATGTAAGGACGGGTTTCGAAGGTTCCAGGTACTCTCCTTTTTACAAAAGGGAAAGTATTCTGTGAGTTTCCTGCAGGAAACCCATACCACTCCAGAGGCTGAAGCCAGCTGGCATCTGGAGTGGCGAGGCAAGGTCTTTTTCAGCCACCTCACTTCGACATCTTGTGGGGTGGTGACCCTGTTCTCTGAATCCTTTCAACCTGAGCTGCTGCTTGCCAAAGCTGTTGTTCCAGGTCGCCTTTTGCATATCAGGGTCCGACACGAGGACTACACGTTTAATTTCCTGAACGTGTATGCTCCTGCCAACGGACCCCTGAGAAGGCAGTTCTTCGTCAGAATGTCTGAATACCTGGAGACAGTCGACGCAGACGAATACGTGGTGCTCGGGGGTGATTTTAACTGTACCCTCGAGGCTCGGAAAGACCGGAATGGTCCGGAGCCACACCCGTGTTCTGCGTCGGCCTTGCGGGAGGTCATCACCCGCTACTCCTTGGTAGACGTCTGGCGAGAACAACATCCTGAGGCATCCACTGAGTTC
The DNA here is from genome assembly GCF_040206685.1 of Ascaphus truei. Lineage (NCBI taxonomy): Eukaryota > Metazoa > Chordata > Amphibia > Anura > Ascaphidae > Ascaphus > Ascaphus truei. The sequence continues at coordinate 82,375,929 of NC_134487.1, read as the reverse complement.
ACCCATGTTAGGGTGTTTAGGGGTGAACGGATGTCCTGGTCCCGGATCGACAGGCTGTATATTTCCAGCCACAGCCTGTCGCGAGCCCAGTCCAGTGCCATTAGGCTGGCGCCGTTTTCAGACCACAATTGTGCGTCCGTGACGGTGACGCTGCTACCTGCAGCACCCTCGGCCGCATATTGGCACTTCAACAATACGTTGTTGGAGGACAAGGGGTTTGCGACGACGGTCCGAGACTTTTGGATGGCCTGGAGAGGTTGCAGGTCAGACTTTGCCACGTTAGAGCAGTGGTGGGACGTGGGCAAGGTTCATCTGCGCCTCGTGTGTCAGGAGTACACAAAAGGTGCCAGCAGGCGGCGCGATGCTGAGATCGAGGCCCTCAGGGAGGAGGTGCTCGATCTCGAGAAGCGGCTGTCTGTGGCAGGAGACCAATACCTGCAGAGTATGTACGTAGAGAGGAAGTGCACTCTCCGGGACTTGGAAGATCGGAGAGCTCGGGGGGCGTATGTGCGATCCCGTATCAACTTCCTTCGAGAGATGGATCGCGGGTCGCGCCTCTTCTACGCGCTGGAGAAAAAGAGGGGAAACCGTAGACATATCACATGCCTGTTGGCAGAGGACGGTACCCCTCTGACTGACCCGGAGAGCATCCGGGACAGAACCCGGAGATTCTATGTAGATCTTTTCTCTCCGGAGTCCATCCAGCCAGATAAATGTAGGGTCTTATTAGAGGGGCTTCCCACGGTCAGTGAGGATGGAAGGGAGCCGCTTGAGTTACCTTTGACTCTGGCCGAGCTCTCTGAAGCCCTAAGTCTCATGTCCCACGGAAAAGCGCCGGGGCTAGACGGGCTGACTGTGGAGTTCTTCCAGTTTTTCTGGGAGATGCTGGGACCTGATTTCACCGAGGTCCTAGCCGAAGCCCTGGAGATCGGTGAGATGCCACTTTCGTGTCGGCGGGCAATACTGTCTTTGCTGCCGAAGAAGGGGGATCTCCGTCAGATCTCTAATTGGCGACCGGTCTCACTGCTCAGCACGGACTATAAGATCGTAGCCAAAGCGCTTTCGCTGAGGCTCAAGTCCGTGCTGGCAGAGGTGATTCACCCCGACCAGTCCTATACTGTCCCAGGCCGGAGCATTCATGACAACATTTTTCTGGTCCGGGACCTGATGCACTACGCGCAGAGGACTGGTCTGTCACTCGCCTTCCTGTCCCTAGATCAGGAGAAGGCATTTGACAGAGTGGATCACCGTTACCTTATGGAGACCCTGCGGGCGTTTGGCTTCGGCCCACAATTTGTGGGCTTTCTCCAGATGCTGTACGCCTCTGCAGAGTGTCTGGTGAAGATCAACTGGTCCCTGACGGCACCTTTTGTGTTTGGTCGGGGAGTACGTCAAGGGTGCCCCCTGTCTGGGCAACTGTACGCGCTGGCCATTGAGCCCTTCCTCTGCCTACTGAGGAGGAGGCTCACCGGGCTGGTGCTGCGGGAGCCCGACATGCGAGTAGTCCTGTCGGCTTATGCCGATGACGTGCTCCTCGTGGCCCAGGACCTAGATGATCTAGAGCGGGCACAAGCGTGCCAAGAGGTCTACACCGCGGCCTCTTCTGCTCGGATCAACTGGTCCAAGTGCTCCGGCATATTGGTGGGTCCCTTACAGGTGGACTCTTTGCCCCCCATGTTTCGGAATGTCTCATGGGAGAGCGATACTCTCAAGTATCTGGGAGTCTACCTGTCTGCTGCGGAGGACCCGGCCCCAGAAAACTTCAGTGATCTTGAAGAACGGGTCATTGCTCGTCTGGGGTCATGGGTGTATCTGTCGAGAATGCTTTCCCTTAGGGGAAGGACCCTGGTGATTAATCAGCTGGTGGCCAGTCAGCTTTGGCACCGGCTGATAGCCATGGGTCCAACCCCCGAATTTATCAACAAGATCCAGAGGAGGTTGATGGATTTCCTCTGGATGGGGAAGCATTGGGTCTCTGCGGGAGTTGCGTGTCTCCCTTTGGAGGAGGGTGGACAGGGAGTGGTGTGTGTCCGCTCCCAGTTACACACTTTCCGCCTCCAGTACCTGCAGAGATACCTATTCGCAGATCCGTCTCCGCAGTGGTGCCAGCTGGCAACCAGTTTCTTTCGCCAGCTGCGCAATATGAGGTATGACCGGCAACTGTTTATCATCAGGCCTGAGGGTTTAGGTAGAGACCTCTCGGTGCTGCCGGCATACTACCGGGACTTACTGAAGGCCTGGAAATTGGTCTCCGCGACCAGGAAGAAACAGGCGGTGGGGGTTGATATCCTCGCCGAGCCCCTGCTGTATAATCCGGCAGTGGGGGCTCGGATGTTGGATTCACCCTCTATTTGCCGCCGGCTAGTCCTGGCGCAGGTGACCAGAGTCGGGGATCTCCTGGACTTTGAGCGGCGGGACTGGGTAGGAGCAGAGGAGCTCGCGCCCCGTATGGGTCTGCTTACTGCCCGCGTGCCTCGTCGTTTGATCCAGGAGATTAAAGATGCCATCCACCCCGACTCACGCACCTTCATCGAGGGGGTTTTGCAGACCGGAGAGCCTTGTCAACCTATCAACTTCAGCTCTCCGAATTTTTGCGTAGAACCCAAACCAAGGCAACCCCCTCGAGTTCCTATCTCCCCAAACCTCAGCAGGTTGGGGGATATGTCCCCAGCATGTTTTCGCGGCATGCCGAGGAAAGTCCTGTATTCTCTGGTGCTCCATATAGTGCACTACCTCGCCCTTGTCACCCGCCCAGATACCATCTGGAGGCGGGTATTTTTTGGGAACGAGGGCGAGAGACCCCGGTGGAGAGAGCTCTATTCAGCTTTGGTTCCCCGTCCCGCCGGGGATTTGAGTTGGAGGGTCCTCCACGGTGCACTGAGCACAGGAGAGTATTTGGCACACTTCACGGACTCCCCCGCCGCCTGTCCTTTCTGTGGCGAGCGGGAGTCTGTATTTCACATTTATTTGAGTTGCGCCAGACTGCAGCCCCTCTTGTCCTTCTTGAGGAGCCTTCTCCTGCAGTTCTGGTTAAACTTCTCTCCTCATCATTTTATTTTTGGGTGCCCAGTGTCCCGAGACAATAAGCCTAGGGATCTCCTAGTCAACCTGCTCCTGGCAATGGCTAAGGTAGCCATTTACAAGACCAGGAAGCAGCGTTTGGAGAAGGGGGTCCCAACGAACATCGTGGCAGTGTTCCGGGCGCTGGTGCACTCCCGTATTCGGGCAGAGTTCACGTACGCCGAGTCCGCTGGGACGGTTTCGGAGTTTGCCTCCCAGTGGGCGTTAGGCGGGGTGCTCTGCTCGGTCTCCCCCATCAGGGGGTCTTCTGAGTTAACCCTTCTTTTTTAAGTGCACTTTCTACAGTGCACTTGCTGATTCCCTTATATATTTGTTTGACTGGTTTTTCTTTGTTCTACTTGGCAACAAGTAGAATTGTTGTTTGACTGAATTGGCCGGCTTCGCCGGCCAATCAGTATTGAACCAGATCAAAATAGGCTGCTTCACTCAGAAGTGTATGTGCAGAGCTCCAGGCATTTGGTAAGGAATCGGCTTTATTCTTTCTTTATTTGTTATATTTTGCTGTGGATCTGTGGGGGAGTATACTGTGAGTATACTGGGAGTTTTATAGAGGGTTTTGGGTGTATTTTCAGGCTTAAAAACCGTTTTTGGTTTTCACCCAGGGGCTGCAGTGATTTAACCCAGCATAGCTGCAGTTTAGCTGGCTGGAAAACTGCAGTCTCACCCCTCTCTCCTCCCTCACTACTGGAGGTTTTTACTGGTTGTTTAAACTTCCAATTTCACTCTTTTGCTTTTCTTAAGCCTGATTCCTTTTCTCACTTGCTATTGAGAGCTCTGTGTCTTTTCTATAAAGACTTGTAAATTGTGGTGTTTGCTTATTATAACAGAGAGAGAGAGTTAATAATAAGAGGAAAGATTTAAAGCTGCAGCAGGTTTTAAAAGCTGCAGCAGGTTTTAAAAGCTGCTGTTTTTTCCCCTTGCAGAGAGATCTCTTCTAAAAGGGACAGTTTTCTCTCAATACCTCTCTCACTAAGCAATACCTTCCCCTGACTTAGAGGCTTATTTGTTTATCATGCCTGGAAAGGGGAATAGGACAAGTGCGGCAACAGGGGCGACGCCCGGATATAGAACACCAAAAACTGTGGCCCCTAGGAGCAACACTCTTAGTCACAGCCCTAGGCCTGGTCCTTCCAGTGCCCTGGCCACGCCTCCCCCAGCACCTGTTAGCAGCGTAACCCCTGCAGTCCCAGTTCCAACATGGGCGCATGTGGCAGTTGCAGGCGTTAACCCCAGCAACAACAATGCTGGGGCCACGCCCTGTTTGAGCAGGAAGCTTGGGGTGAGGTGCCCAATGTCACCTGGCCTAAACATGGAGATATATGTGAGGGCTGTGGCTGATGTGGTGGGTCCCTCTGCTGTGGTGGCGGCCAGCAAAATGTATGGGAGGGGCATTTTCTTCCTTCGTACGCTGGCTGCCACTCACTACCTGGTGCAGAAAGGCATCAGTGTAGGGGGGAAATACATCCCTATGGAACCCATGGAGGGGTTAGGCACAAAGGTCATTCTGTCAAATGTGCCCCCCTTCATCCCAGATTGCCTCATGAAGCCGTACCTGCAAGCCCTGGGAGACATTAAGTCCCCCATAATAAAATTATCTTTGGGCTGCAGAGATAGGGCGCTGAGGCATGTACTCTCATTTAGGCGGCAGGTACAACTGCTGCTGCCAGGGAGCAATGAATCTGTGGAGGGTTCGTTTAGTGTGCCCTACGAGGGCATAGCATACACTGTGTTTTATGGCACGGAGGGGGTTAGATGTTATCTGTGCAGAGAGCTGGGGCACACTCGTAGGAGTTGCCTCAGAGGGAACAGAGGACCCATACCAACTCCTGCACCCGCCCCTCCCTCTGCCAAGACACCCGGTACCGCTGTGCCCACCACAGCGGGGCCCTCAAGGGCCCAGGTCCCTCCTGAGACCGCAGGAGATGTCGCTGTCCCATCCGGAACAGTGACTTCTGCACCTCTTCCTGGAGAGCGGAAGGAAGGAGAGGGGGTCGCCCTGGAGCGGCCAGCCTCTGTTAGCGCTGTCTCCCCCCAGGAGGAAACACCCTGTGCCGCTGCGCCCACCGCAGCGGAGCCCTCGGGGGCCCAGGCCCCCGCTGGGACCACAGGAGATGTCGCTGCCCCATCTCGGACAGTGACGTCTACACCTCTCCCCCAAAGAAAGAGAGAGAAGGAAAAGCCCTCGAAGGCCCAGGCACCCTCTGGGACCGCAGAATATGTCACTGCCCCATCTCGAACAGTGACATCTGAACCTCTCCCCAAAGAACAGAGGGAGAAGGAAAAGAGCTCGAGGGCCCAGGTCCCCCCTGGGACCACAGAAGATGTCACTGTCGCAACTCAAACAGTGACATCTGAACCTCTCCTCTCAAAAAAGAGGGGGAAGAAAAAAGTCACCTCAAAACAGTCACCCTCTGTCGCTGTCCCCCCCCAAGAACCCCCTAACCCCATTGTAAGCACCGTACAGGGTGAAGGGGAGCGGGAGGAAACTCCTGCTATGGAAACAGCGGCACCCTCTCCTGGGAAATCAATCCCCAGGAAGAGCAAATTTAAAACCAATAAGAGGGTGATTGAGGAGGTTGAGAGTGAACCATATTATGTTTACCCTCTGAAGTCTCGGAAGCGGAAAGAAAAATCAGTTCCGCACAAGGTGGTCCTGTCCGACCCACTGGTTGGGATTAACCAGTGTAAGCCGGATCCCACAAATGTACAGCCCACCCCCCTCGAATTTCTGGAGGGAATGCAGCTGGAGGTACCCGATGCCTCTGGGGACGTTGGGGAACCTCCCAGCGCCCCTCTCGGTTGGAGAGCATCCCCTGGAGAATTGTGCTTCGGTAAATTTGACATGCCGAGTGCACCTATCTTCAGAGCCAACCAAGATCCCCCTTCGGCTGTACCGCCTTCGGGTGACGCACATAGGGATAAAAAGCCCCGGTTTGCGTCACCAGAGGAAGGAGATGGGATAGGGCTGACCCCCGTGGATGAGGGTTTGGAGGGTGTTGTGGTGAGCACTTCCGATTACATCTGGGAGTTGTCTGACCTGAACCCTCTTGGTGCAGAGTTTTGGGCAGGCACTTTGTTGGGAGTGAACGCTGGGAAAGACCCTCCCTATGAAGCCCTTGCTAAGGAGTGCCCCCCCATGGTTGGTGAGAGCCCTCCCGCGGATGGTGGGTGCCCTCCTGCGGATGGTGGGGGCCCTCCTGCGGATGGTGGGGGCCCTCCCGCGGATGGTGGGGTCCCTCCCGCGGATGGTGAGGGCCCTCCCGCGGACGGTGGGGGCCCTCCTGCGGATGGTGAGGGCCCTCCCGCGGTTGGTGAGTGCCCTCCCGTGGGTGATGCGAACACCCGTGGCATGTGTGCTTCTGTGGCCCCCGAGGACTCTCGGGAGACCACTGCCTCTGCCATGCCGCCACCAGCTGCCCATGAACAGCCTGACTCGGGGATGGAGGTGGAGAGCACAGTGGACCCCCTCGTGGAAACACCGAGGAGGGGATCCAATCTAGGGCTGAGAGAGGCCCCCGCAGAGAAGGACGGGTGTCTTGAATTCTCCAGCCAAGAGGAGCCTGGGGAGTTGGGGCTCAGAGGGGAGTCCTCTGGCACCATGGAGTCGGTGGACTCCTCGATCCCCATTATCCCTGCCCGGGAGCTGGATAGTTTCCTGGATGATACCCTCTGTAGACATGGACATACGAAGGTGCAGTTGGCCCTTGAGAGGTGGAAGGATGCTTCGGTCATTCTCCAATCTCTCAGAGTATACATCAAGGCTAACCACAAGGCCAAACTTTCCGGGACTATCGAACATACTCGGGTCCTAAAGTTTAACAAAGTGTTGCGAGAGCACGTAAAGGCTTCTCGGGGTATAGTACCCTGAGCGCCTATGGGAAACAAGACTCTTGATTACCAATGGCTTTGAGCATCGGTACGCTAAACGTTAATGGATGTAAGGATGGGTTTCGAAGGTTCCAGGTACTCTCCTTTTTACAAAAGGGAAAGTATTCTGTGAGTTTCCTGCAGGAAACCCATACCACTCCAGAGGCTGAAGCCAGCTGGCATCTGGAGTGGCGAGGCAAGGTCTTTTTCAGCCACCTCACTTCGACATCTTGTGGGGTGGTGACCCTGTTCTCTGAATCCTTTCAACCTGAGCTGCTGCTTGCCAAAGCTGTTGTTCCAGGTCGCCTTTTGCATATCAGGGTCCGACACGAGGACTACACGTTTAATTTCCTGAACGTGTATGCTCCTGCCAACGGACCCCTGAGAAGGCAGTTCTTCGTCAGAATGTCTGAATACCTGGAGACAGTCGACGCAGACGAATACGTGGTGCTCGGGGGTGATTTTAACTGTACCCTCGAGGCTCGGAAAGACCGGAATGGTCCGGAGCCACACCCGTGTTCTGCGTCGGCCTTGCGGGAGGTCATCACCCGCTACTCCTTGGTAGACGTCTGGCGAGAACAACATCCTGAGGCATCCACTGAGTTCACCCATGTTAGGGTGTTTAGGGGTGAACGGATGTCCTGGTCCCGGATCGACAGGCTGTATATTTCCAGCCACAGCCTGTCGCGAGCCCAGTCCAGTGCCATTAGGCTGGCGCCGTTTTCAGACCACAATTGTGCGTCCGTGACGGTGACGCTGCTACCTGCAGCACCCTCGGCCGCATATTGGCACTTCAACAATACGTTGTTGGAGGACAAGGGGTTTGCGACGACGGTCCGAGACTTTTGGATGGCCTGGAGAGGTTGCAGGTCAGACTTTGCCACGTTAGAGAAGTGGTGGGACGTGGGCAAGGTTCATCTGCGCCTCGTGTGTCAGGAGTACACAAAAGGTGCCAGCAGGCGGCGCGATGCTGAGATCGAGGCCCTCAGGGAGGAGGTGCTCGATCTCGAGAAGCGGCTGTCTGTGGCAGGAGACCAATACCTGCAGAGTATGTACGTAGAGAGGAAGTGCACTCTCCGGGACTTGGAAGATCGGAGAGCTCGGGGGGCGTATGTGCGATCCCGTATCAACTTCCTTCGAGAGATGGATCGCGGGTCGCGCCTCTTCTACGCGCTGGAGAAAAAGAGGGGAAACCGTAGACATATCACATGCCTGTTGGCAGAGGACGGTACCCCTCTGACTGACCCGGAGAGCATCCGGGACAGAACCCGGAGATTCTATGTAGATCTTTTCTCTCCGGAGTCCATCCAGCCAGATAAATGCAGGGTCTTATTAGAGGGGCTTCCCACGGTCAGTGAGGATGGAAGGGAGCCGCTTGAGTTACCTTTGACTCTGGCCGAGCTCTCTGAAGCCCTCAGTCTCATGTCCCACGGAAAAGCGCCGGGGCTAGACGGGCTGACTGTGGAGTTCTTCCAGTTTTTCTGGGAGATGCTGGGACCTGATTTCACCGAGGTCCTAGCCGAAGCCCTGGAGATCGGTGAGATGCCACTTTCGTGTCGGCGGGCAATACTGTCTTTGCTGCCGAAGAAGGGGGATCTCCGTCAGATCTCTAATTGGCGACCGGTCTCACTGCTCAGCACGGACTATAAGATCGTAGCCAAAGCGCTTTCGCTGAGGCTCAAGTCCGTGCTGGCAGAGGTGATTCACCCCGACCAGTCCTATACTGTCCCAGGCCGGAGCATTCATGACAACATTTTTCTGGTCCGGGACCTGATGCACTACGCGCAGAGGACTGGTCTGTCACTCGCCTTCCTGTCCCTAGATCAGGAGAAGGCATTTGACAGAGTGGATCACCGTTACCTTATGGAGACCCTGCGGGCGTTTGGCTTCGGCCCACAATTTGTGGGCTTTCTCCAGATGCTGTACGCCTCTGCAGAGTGTCTGGTGAAGATCAACTGGTCCCTGACGGCACCTTTTGTGTTTGGTCGGGGAGTACGTCAAGGGTGCCCCCTGTCTGGGCAACTGTACGCGCTGGCCATTGAGCCCTTCCTCTGCCTACTGAGGAGGAGGCTCACCGGGCTGGTGCTGCGGGAGCCCGACATGCGAGTAGTCCTGTCGGCTTATGCCGATGACGTGCTCCTCGTGGCCCAGGACCTAGATGATCTAGAGCGGGCACAAGCGTGCCAAGAGGTCTACACCGCGGCCTCCTCTGCTCGGATCAACTGGTCCAAGTGCTCCGGCATGTTGGTGGGTCCCTTACAGGTGGACTCTTTGCCCCCCACGTTTCGGAATGTCTCGTGGGAGAGCGATACTCTCAAGTATCTGGGAGTCTACCTGTCTGCTGCGGAGGACCCGGCCCCAGAAAACTTCAGTGATCTTGAAGAACGGGTCATTGCTCGTCTGGGGTCATGGGTGTATCTGTCGAGAATGCTTTCCCTTAGGGGAAGGACCCTGGTGATCAACCAGCTGGTGGCCAGTCAGCTTTGGCACCGGCTGATAGCCATGGGTCCAACCCCCGAATTTATCAACAAGATCCAGAGGAGGTTGATGGATTTCCTCTGGATGGGGAAGCATTGGGTCTCTGCGGGAGTTGCGTGTCTCCCTTTGGAGGAGGGTGGACAGGGAGTGGTGTGTGTCCGCTCCCAGTTACACACTTTCCGCCTCCAGTACCTGCAGAGATACCTATTCGCAGATCCGTCTCCGCAGTGGTGCCAGCTGGCAACCAGTTTCTTTCGCCAGCTGCGCAATATGAGGTATGACCGGCAACTGTTTATCATCAGGCCTGAGGGTTTAGGTAGAGACCTCTCGGTGCTGCCGGCATACTACCGGGACTTACTGAAGGCCTGGAAACTGGTCTCCGCGACCAGGAAGGAACGGGCGGCGGGGGTTGATTTCCTCGCTGAGCCCCTGCTGTATAATCCGGCAGTGGGGGCTCGGATGTTGGATTCACCCTCTATTTGCCGCCGGCTAATCCTGGCGCAGGTGACCAGAGTCGGGGATCTCCTGGACTATGAGCGGCGAGACTGGGTAGGAGCAGAGGAGCTCGCGCCCCGTATGGGTCTGCTTACTGCCCGCGTCCCTCGTCGTTTGATCCAGGAGATTAAAGATGCCATCCACCCCGACTCACGCACCTTCATCGAGGGGGTTTTGCAGACCGGAGAGCCTTGTCATCCTATCAACTTCGGCTCTCCGGATCTTTGCGTGGAACCAAGGTCACGGCAACCCCCTCGAGTTCCTATCTCCCCAAACCTCAGCAGGTTGGGGGATATGTCCCCGGCATGTTTTCGCAGCATGCCGAGGAAAGTCCTGTATTCTCTGGTGCTCCATATAGTGCACTACCTCGCCCTTGTCACCCGCCCAGATACCATCTGGAGGCGGGTATTTTTTGGGAACGAGGACGAGAGACCCCGGTGGAGAGAGCTCTATTCAGCTTTGGTTCCCCGTCCCGCCGGGGATTTGAGTTGGAGGGTCCTCCACGGTGCACTGAGCACAGGAGAGTATTTGGCACACTTCACGGACTCCCCCGCCGCCTGTCCCTTCTGTGGCGAGCGGGAGTCCGTATTCCACATTTATCTGAGCTGCGCCAGACTGCAGCCCCTCTTATCCACCTTGAGGAGCCTTCTTCTGCAGTTCTGGCTGGGTTTTTCCCCTCATCATTTTATTTTTGGGTGCCCAGTGTCCCGAGACAATAAGCCTAGGGATCTCCTAGTTAACCTGCTCCTGGCAGTGGCTAAGGTAGCCATTTACAAGACCAGGAAGCAGCGTTTGGAGAAGGGGGTCCCAACGAACATCGTGGCAGTGTTCCGGGCGCTGGTGCACTCCCGTATTCGGGCAGAGTTCACGTACGCCGAGTCCGCTGGGACGGTTTCGGAGTTTACATCCCAGTGGGCGTTAGGCGGGGTGCTCTGCTCGGTATCCCCCATCAGGGGTTCTTCTGAGTTAACCCTTCTTTTTTAAGTGCATTTTTTACAGTGCACTTGCTGATTCCCTTATATATTTGTTTGACTGGTTTTTCTTTGTTCTACTTGGCAACAAGTAGAATTGCTGTTTGACTGAATTGGCCGGCTTCGCCGGCCAATCAGTATTGAACCAGATCAAAATAGGCTGCTTCCACTCAGAAGTGTATGTACAGAGCTCCCAGGCATTTGGTAAGAAATCCGCTTTATTCTTTCTTTATTTGGTATATTTTGGCTTGGATCTGTGGGGGAGTATACTGTGAGTATACTGGGAGTTTTATAGAGGGTTTTGGGTGCATTTTCAGCCTTAAAAACCGTTTTTGGTTTTCACCCAGGGGCTGCAGTGATTTAACCCAGCATAGCTGCAGTTTAGCTGGCTGGAAAACTGCAGTCTCCCCCCCTCTCTCCTCCCTCACTACTGGAGGTTTTTACTGGTTGTTTAAACTTCCAATTTCACTCTTTTGTTTTTCTTAGGCCTGATTCCTTTTCTCACTTGCTATTGAGAGCTCTGTGTCTTTTCTATAAAGACTTGTAAATTGTGGTGTTTGCTTATTATAACAGAGAGAGAGAGTTAATAATAAGAGGAAAAGATTTAAAACTGCAGCAGGTTTTAAAAGCTGCTGTTTTTTTCCCCTTGCAGAGAGGTCTCTTCTAAAAGGGACAGTTTTCTCTCAATACCTCTCTCACTAAGCAATACCTTCCCCTGACTTAGAGGCTTATTTGTTTATCATGCCTGGAAAGGGGAATAGGACAAGTGCGGCAACAGGGGCGACGCCCGGATATAGAACACCAAAAACTGTGGCCCCTAGGAGCAACACTCTTAGTCACAGCCCTAGGCCTGGTCCTTCCAGTGCCCTGGCCACGCCTCCCCCAGCACCTGTTAGCAGCGTAACCCCTGCAGTCCCAGTTCCAACATGGGCGCATGTGGCAGTTGCAGGCGTTAACCCCAGCAACAACAATGCTGGGGCCACGCCCTGTTTGAGCAGGAAGCTTGGGGTGAGGTGCCCAATGTCACCTGGCCTAAACATGGAGATATATGTGAGGGCTGTGGCTGATGTGGTGGGTCCCTCTGCTGTGGTGGCGGCCAGCAAAATGTATGGGAGGGGCATTTTCTTCCTTCGTACGCTGGCTGCCACTCACTACCTGGTGCAGAAAGGCATCAGTGTAGGGGGGAAATACATCCCTATGGAACCCATGGAGGGGTTAGGCACAAAGGTCATTCTGTCAAATGTGCCCCCCTTCATCCCAGATTGCCTCATGAAGCCGTACCTGCAAGCCCTGGGAGACATTAAGTCCCCCATAATAAAATTATCTTTGGGCTGCAGAGATAGGGCGCTGAGGCATGTACTCTCATTTAGGCGGCAGGTACAACTGCTGCTGCCAGGGAGCAATGAATCTGTGGAGGGTTCGTTTAGGGTGCCCTACGAGGGCATAGAATACACTGTGTTTTATGGCACGGAGGGGGTTAGATGTTATCTGTGCAGAGAGCTGGGGCACACTCGTAGGAGTTGCCTCAGAGGGAACAGAGGACCCATCCCAACTCCTGCACCCGCCCCTCCCTCTGCCAAGACACCCGGTACCGCTGTGCCCACCACAGCGGGGCCCTCAGGGGCCCAGGTCCCTCCTGAGACCGCAGGAGATGTCGCTGTCCCATCCGGAACAGTGACTTCTGCACCTCTTCCTGGAGAGCGGAAGGAAGGAGAGGGGGTCGCCCTAGAGCGGCCAGCCTCTGTTAGCGCTGTCTCCCCCCAGGGGGAAACGCCCTGTGCCGCTGCACCCACCGCAGCGGAGCCCTCGGGGGCCCAGGCCCCCGCTGGGACCACAGGAGATGTCGCTGCCCCATCTCGGACAGTGACGTCTACACCTCTCCCCCAAAGAAGGAGAGAGAGGGAAAAGCCCTCGAAGGCCCAGGCCCCCTCTGGGACCGCAGAAGATGTCACTGCCCCATCTCGAACAGTGACATCTGAACCTCTCCCCAAAGAACAGAGGGAGAAGGAAAAGAGCTCGAGGGCCCAGGTCCCCCATGGGACCACAGAAGATGTCACTGTTGCAACTCAAACAGTGACATCTGAAACTCTGCTCAAAAAAAAGAGGGGAAAGAACAAAGTCACCCCACAACAGTCACCCTCTGTCGCTGTCCCCCCCCAAGAACCCCCTAACCCCATTGTAAGCACCGTACAGGGTGAAGGGGAGCGGGAGGAAACTCTTGCTATGGAGACAGCGGCACCCTCTCCTGGGAAATCAATCCCCAGGAAGAGCAAATCAAAAACCAATAAGAGGGTGATTGAGGAGGTCGAGGAGGGTAAACCATATTACGTTTGCCCTCTGAAGTCTCGGAAGCGGAAAGAAACATCAGTTCCGCACAAGGTGGTCCTGTCCGGCCCACTGGTTGGGATTAACCAGTGTAAGCCGGATCCCACAAATGTACAGCCCCCCCCCCTCGAATTTCTGGAAGGAATGCAGCTGGAGGTACCCGATGCCTCTGGGGACGTTGGGGAACCTCCCAGCGCCCCTCTCGGTTGGAGAGCATCCCCTGGAGAATTGTGCTTCGGTAAATTTGACATGCCGAGTGCACCTATCTTCAGAGCCAACCAAGATCCCCCTCCGGCTGTACCGCCTTTGGGTGACGCACATAGGGATAAAAAGCCCCGGTTTGCGTCACCAGAGGAAGGAGATGGGTTAGGGCTGACCCCCGTGGATGAGGGTTTGGAGGGTGTTGTGGTGAGCACTTCCGATTACATCTGGGAGTTGTCTGACCTGAACCCTCTTGGTGCAGAGTTTTGGGCAGGCACTTTGTTGGGAGTGAACGCTGGGAAAGACCCTCCCTATGAAGCCCTTGCTAAGGAGTGCCCCCCCATGGTTGGTGAGAGCCCTCCCGCGGATGGTGGGTGCCCTCCTGCGGATGGTGGGGGCCCTCCTGCGGATGGTGGGGGCCCTCCCGCGGATGGTGGGGTCCCTCCCGCGGATGGTGGGGGCCCTCCTGCGGATGGTGAGGGCCCTCCCGCGGTTGGTGAGTGCCCTCCCGTGGGTGATGCGAACACCCGTGGCATGTGTGCTTCTGTGGCCCCCGAGGACTCTCGGGAGACCACTGCCTCTGCCATGCCGCCACCAGCTGCCCATGAACAGCCTGACTCGGGGATGGAGGTGGAGAGCACAGTGGACCCCCTCGTGGAAACACCGAGGAGGGGATCCAATCTAGGGCTGAGAGAGGCCCCCGCAGAGAAGGACGGGTGTCTTGAATTCTCCAGCCAAGAGGAGCCTGGGGAGTTGGGGCTCAGAGGGGAGTCCTCTGGCACCATGGAGTCGGTGGACTCCTCGATCCCCATTATCCCTGCCCGGGAGCTGGATAGTTTCCTGGATGATACCCTCTGTAGACATGGACATACGAAGGTGCAGTTGGCCCTTGAGAGGTGGAAGGATGCTTCGGTCATTCTCCAATCTCTCAGAGTATACATCAAGGCTAACCACAAGGCCAAACTTTCCGGGACTATCGAACATACTCGGGTCCTAAAGTTTAACAAAGTGTTGCGAGAGCACGTAAAGGCTTCTCGGGGTATAGTACCCTGAGCGCCTATGGAAGCAAGACTCTTGATTACCAATGGCTTTGAGCATCGGTACGCTAAACGTTAATGGATGTAAGGACGGGTTTCGAAGGTTCCAGGTACTCTCCTTTTTACAAAAGGGAAAGTATTCTGTGAGTTTCCTGCAGGAAACCCATACCACTCCAGAGGCTGAAGCCAGCTGGCATCTGGAGTGGCGAGGCAAGGTCTTTTTCAGCCACCTCACTTCGACATCTTGTGGGGTGGTGACCCTGTTCTCTGAATCCTTTCAACCTGAGCTGCTGCTTGCCAAAGCTGTTGTTCCAGGTCGCCTTTTGCATATCAGGGTCCGACACGAGGACTACACGTTTAATTTCCTGAACGTGTATGCTCCTGCCAACGGACCCCTGAGAAGGCAGTTCTTCGTCAGAATGTCTGAATACCTGGAGACAGTCGACGCAGACGAATACGTGGTGCTCGGGGGTGATTTTAACTGTACCCTCGAGGCTCGGAAAGACCGGAATGGTCCGGAGCCACACCCGTGTTCTGCGTCGGCCTTGCGGGAGGTCATCACCCGCTACTCCTTGGTAGACGTCTGGCGAGAACAACATCCTGAGGCATCCACTGAGTTCACCCATGTTAGGGTGTTTAGGGGTGAACGGATGTCCTGGTCCCGGATCGACAGGCTGTATATTTCCAGCCACAGCCTGTCGCGAGCCCAGTCCAGTGCCATTAGGCTGGCGCCGTTTTCAGACCACAATTGTGCGTCCGTGACGGTGACGCTGCTACCTGCAGCACCCTCGGCCGCATATTGGCACTTCAACAATACGTTGTTGGAGGACAAGGGGTTTGCGACGACGGTCCGAGACTTTTGGATGGCCTGGAGAGGTTGCAGGTCAGACTTTGCCACGTTAGAGCAGTGGTGGGACGTGGGCAAGGTTCATCTGCGCCTCGTGTGTCAGGAGTACACAAAAGGTGCCAGCAGGCGGCGCGATGCTGAGATCGAGGCCCTCAGGGAGGAGGTGCTCGATCTCGAGAAGCGGCTGTCTGTGGCAGGAGACCAATACCTGCAGAGTATGTACGTAGAGAGGAAGTGCACTCTCCGGGACTTGGAAGATCGGAGAGCTCGGGGGGCGTATGTGCGATCCCGTATCAACTTCCTTCGAGAGATGGATCGCGGGTCGCGCCTCTTCTACGCGCTGGAGAAAAAGAGGGGAAACCGTAGACATATCACATGCCTGTTGGCAGAGGACGGTACCCCTCTGACTGACCCGGAGAGCATCCGGGACAGAACCCGGAGATTCTATGTAGATCTTTTCTCTCCGGAGTCCATCCAGCCAGATAAATGTAGGGTCTTATTAGAGGGGCTTCCCACGGTCAGTGAGGATGGAAGGGAGCCGCTTGAGTTACCTTTGACTCTGGCCGAGCTCTCTGAAGCCCTAAGTCTCATGTCCCACGGAAAAGCGCCGGGGCTAGACGGGCTGACTGTGGAGTTCTTCCAGTTTTTCTGGGAGATGCTGGGACCTGATTTCACCGAGGTCCTAGCCGAAGCCCTGGAGATCGGTGAGATGCCACTTTCGTGTCGGCGGGCAATACTGTCTTTGCTGCCGAAGAAGGGGGATCTCCGTCAGATCTCTAATTGGCGACCGGTCTCACTGCTCAGCACGGACTATAAGATCGTAGCCAAAGCGCTTTCGCTGAGGCTCAAGTCCGTGCTGGCAGAGGTGATTCACCCCGACCAGTCCTATACTGTCCCAGGCCGGAGCATTCATGACAACATTTTTCTGGTCCGGGACCTGATGCACTACGCGCAGAGGACTGGTCTGTCACTCGCCTTCCTGTCCCTAGATCAGGAGAAGGCATTTGACAGAGTGGATCACCGTTACCTTATGGAGACCCTGCGGGCGTTTGGCTTCGGCCCACAATTTGTGGGCTTTCTCCAGATGCTGTACGCCTCTGCAGAGTGTCTGGTGAAGATCAACTGGTCCCTGACGGCACCTTTTGTGTTTGGTCGGGGAGTACGTCAAGGGTGCCCCCTGTCTGGGCAACTGTACGCGCTGGCCATTGAGCCCTTCCTCTGCCTACTGAGGAGGAGGCTCACCGGGCTGGTGCTGCGGGAGCCCGACATGCGAGTAGTCCTGTCGGCTTATGCCGATGACGTGCTCCTCGTGGCCCAGGACCTATATGATCTAGAGCGGGCACAAGCGTGCCAAGAGGTCTACACCGCGGCCTCTTCTGCTCGGATCAACTGGTCCAAGTGCTCCGGCATATTGGTGGGTCCCTTACAGGTGGACTCTTTGCCCCCCACGTTTCGGAATGTCTCATGGGAGAGCGATACTCTCAAGTATCTGGGAGTCTACCTGTCTGCTGCGGAGGACCCGGCCCCAGAAAACTTCAGTGATCTTGAAGAACGGGTCATTGCTCGTCTGGGGTCATGGGTGTATCTGTCGAGAATGCTTTCCCTTAGGGGAAGGACCCTGGTGATTAATCAGCTGGTGGCCAGTCAGCTTTGGCACCGGCTGATAGCCATGGGTCCAACCCCCGAATTTATCAACAAGATCCAGAGGAGGTTGATGGATTTCCTCTGGATGGGGAAGCATTGGGTCTCTGCGGGAGTTGCGTGTCTCCCTTTGGAGGAGGGTGGACAGGGAGTGGTGTGTGTCCGCTCCCAGTTACACACTTTCCGCCTCCAGTACCTGCAGAGATACCTATTCGCAGATCCGTCTCCGCAGTGGTGCCAGCTGGCAACCAGTTTCTTTCGCCAGCTGCGCAATATGAGGTATGACCGGCAACTGTTTATCATCAGGCCTGAGGGTTTAGGTAGAGACCTCTCGGTGCTGCCGGCATACTACCGGGACTTACTGAAGGCCTGGAAATTGGTCTCCGCGACCAGGAAGAAACAGGCGGTGGGGGTTGATATCCTCGCCGAGCCCCTGCTGTATAATCCGGCAGTGGGGGCTCGGATGTTGGATTCACCCTCTATTTGCCGCCGGCTAGTCCTGGCGCAGGTGACCAGAGTCGGGGATCTCCTGGACTTTGAGCGGCGGGACTGGGTAGGAGCAGAGGAGCTCGCGCCCCGTATGGGTCTGCTTACTGCCCGCGTGCCTCGTCGTTTGATCCAGGAGATTAAAGATGCCATCCACCCCGACTCACGCACCTTCATCGAGGGGGTTTTGCAGACCGGAGAGCCTTGTCAACCTATCAACTTCAGCTCTCCGAATTTTTGCGTAGAACCCAAACCAAGGCAACCCCCTCGAGTTCCTATCTCCCCAAACCTCAGCAGGTTGGGGGATATGTCCCCAGCATGTTTTCGCGGCATGCCGAGGAAAGTCCTGTATTCTCTGGTGCTCCATATAGTGCACTACCTCGCCCTTGTCACCCGCCCAGATACCATCTGGAGGCGGGTATTTTTTGGGAACGAGGGCGAGAGACCCCGGTGGAGAGAGCTCTATTCAGCTTTGGTTCCCCGTCCCGCCGGGGATTTGAGTTGGAGGGTCCTCCACGGTGCACTGAGCACAGGAGAGTATTTGGCACACTTCACGGACTCCCCCGCCGCCTGTCCTTTCTGTGGCGAGCGGGAGTCTGTATTTCACATTTATTTGAGTTGCGCCAGACTGCAGCCCCTCTTGTCCTTCTTGAGGAGCCTTCTCCTGCAGTTCTGGTTAAACTTCTCTCCTCATCATTTTATTTTTGGGTGCCCAGTGTCCCGAGACAATAAGCCTAGGGATCTCCTAGTCAACCTGCTCCTGGCAATGGCTAAGGTAGCCATTTACAAGACCAGGAAGCAGCGTTTGGAGAAGGGGGTCCCAACGAACATCGTGGCAGTGTTCCGGGCGCTGGTGCACTCCCGTATTCGGGCAGAGTTCACGTACGCCGAGTCCGCTGGGACGGTTTCGGAGTTTGCCTCCCAGTGGGCGTTAGGCGGGGTGCTCTGCTCGGTCTCCCCCATCAGGGGGTCTTCTGAGTTAACCCTTCTTTTTTAAGTGCACTTTCTACAGTGCACTTGCTGATTCCCTTATATATTTGTTTGACTGGTTTTTCTTTGTTCTACTTGGCAACAAGTAGAATTGTTGTTTGACTGAATTGGCCGGCTTCGCCGGCCAATCAGTATTGAACCAGATCAAAATAGGCTGCTTCACTCAGAAGTGTATGTGCAGAGCTCCAGGCATTTGGTAAGGAATCGGCTTTATTCTTTCTTTATTTGTTATATTTTGCTGTGGATCTGTGGGGGAGTATACTGTGAGTATACTGGGAGTTTTATAGAGGGTTTTGGGTGTATTTTCAGGCTTAAAAACCGTTTTTGGTTTTCACCCAGGGGCTGCAGTGATTTAACCCAGCATAGCTGCAGTTTAGCTGGCTGGAAAACTGCAGTCTCACCCCTCTCTCCTCCCTCACTACTGGAGGTTTTTACTGGTTGTTTAAACTTCCAATTTCACTCTTTTGCTTTTCTTAAGCCTGATTCCTTTTCTCACTTGCTATTGAGAGCTCTGTGTCTTTTCTATAAAGACTTGTAAATTGTGGTGTTTGCTTATTATAACAGAGAGAGAGAGTTAATAATAAGAGGAAAGATTTAAAGCTGCAGCAGGTTTTAAAAGCTGCAGCAGGTTTTAAAAGCTGCTGTTTTTTCCCCTTGCAGAGAGATCTCTTCTAAAAGGGACAGTTTTCTCTCAATACCTCTCTCACTAAGCAATACCTTCCCCTGACTTAGAGGCTTATTTGTTTATCATGCCTGGAAAGGGGAATAGGACAAGTGCGGCAACAGGGGCGACGCCCGGATATAGAACACCAAAAACTGTGGCCCCTAGGAGCAACACTCTTAGTCACAGCCCTAGGCCTGGTCCTTCCAGTGCCCTGGCCACGCCTCCCCCAGCACCTGTTAGCAGCGTAACCCCTGCAGTCCCAGTTCCAACATGGGCGCATGTGGCAGTTGCAGGCGTTAACCCCAGCAACAACAATGCTGGGGCCACGCCCTGTTTGAGCAGGAAGCTTGGGGTGAGGTGCCCAATGTCACCTGGCCTAAACATGGAGATATATGTGAGGGCTGTGGCTGATGTGGTGGGTCCCTCTGCTGTGGTGGCGGCCAGCAAAATGTATGGGAGGGGCATTTTCTTCCTTCGTACGCTGGCTGCCACTCACTACCTGGTGCAGAAAGGCATCAGTGTAGGGGGGAAATACATCCCTATGGAACCCATGGAGGGGTTAGGCACAAAGGTCATTCTGTCAAATGTGCCCCCCTTCATCCCAGATTGCCTCATGAAGCCGTACCTGCAAGCCCTGGGAGACATTAAGTCCCCCATAATAAAATTATCTTTGGGCTGCAGAGATAGGGCGCTGAGGCATGTACTCTCATTTAGGCGGCAGGTACAACTGCTGCTGCCAGGGAGCAATGAATCTGTGGAGGGTTCGTTTAGTGTGCCCTACGAGGGCATAGCATACACTGTGTTTTATGGCACGGAGGGGGTTAGATGTTATCTGTGCAGAGAGCTGGGGCACACTCGTAGGAGTTGCCTCAGAGGGAACAGAGGACCCATACCAACTCCTGCACCCGCCCCTCCCTCTGCCAAGACACCCGGTACCGCTGTGCCCACCACAGCGGGGCCCTCAAGGGCCCAGGTCCCTCCTGAGACCGCAGGAGATGTCGCTGTCCCATCCGGAACAGTGACTTCTGCACCTCTTCCTGGAGAGCGGAAGGAAGGAGAGGGGGTCGCCCTGGAGCGGCCAGCCTCTGTTAGCGCTGTCTCCCCCCAGGAGGAAACACCCTGTGCCGCTGCGCCCACCGCAGCGGAGCCCTCGGGGGCCCAGGCCCCCGCTGGGACCACAGGAGATGTCGCTGCCCCATCTCGGACAGTGACGTCTACACCTCTCCCCCAAAGAAAGAGAGAGAAGGAAAAGCCCTCGAAGGCCCAGGCACCCTCTGGGACCGCAGAATATGTCACTGCCCCATCTCGAACAGTGACATCTGAACCTCTCCCCAAAGAACAGAGGGAGAAGGAAAAGAGCTCGAGGGCCCAGGTCCCCCCTGGGACCACAGAAGATGTCACTGTCGCAACTCAAACAGTGACATCTGAACCTCTCCTCTCAAAAAAGAGGGGGAAGAAAAAAGTCACCTCAAAACAGTCACCCTCTGTCGCTGTCCCCCCCCAAGAACCCCCTAACCCCATTGTAAGCACCGTACAGGGTGAAGGGGAGCGGGAGGAAACTCCTGCTATGGAAACAGCGGCACCCTCTCCTGGGAAATCAATCCCCAGGAAGAGCAAATTTAAAACCAATAAGAGGGTGATTGAGGAGGTTGAGAGTGAACCATATTATGTTTACCCTCTGAAGTCTCGGAAGCGGAAAGAAAAATCAGTTCCGCACAAGGTGGTCCTGTCCGACCCACTGGTTGGGATTAACCAGTGTAAGCCGGATCCCACAAATGTACAGCCCACCCCCCTCGAATTTCTGGAGGGAATGCAGCTGGAGGTACCCGATGCCTCTGGGGACGTTGGGGAACCTCCCAGCGCCCCTCTCGGTTGGAGAGCATCCCCTGGAGAATTGTGCTTCGGTAAATTTGACATGCCGAGTGCACCTATCTTCAGAGCCAACCAAGATCCCCCCTCGGCTGTACCGCCTTCGGGTGACGCACATAGGGATAAAAAGCCCCGGTTTGCGTCACCAGAGGAAGGAGATGGGATAGGGCTGACCCCCGTGGATGAGGGTTTGGAGGGTGTTGTGGTGAGCACTTCCGATTACATCTGGGAGTTGTCTGACCTGAACCCTCTTGGTGCAGAGTTTTGGGCAGGCACTTTGTTGGGAGTGAACGCTGGGAAAGACCCTCCCTATGAAGCCCTTGCTAAGGAGTGCCCCCCCATGGTTGGTGAGAGCCCTCCCGCGGATGGTGGGTGCCCTCCTGCGGATGGTGGGGGCCCTCCTGCGGATGGTGGGGGCCCTCCTGCGGATGGTGGGGGCCCTCCCGCGGATGGTGGGGTCCCTCCCGCGGATGGTGAGGGCCCTCCCGCGGACGGTGGGGGCCCTCCTGCGGATGGTGAGGGCCCTCCCGCGGTTGGTGAGTGCCCTCCCGTGGGTGATGCGAACACCCGTGGCATGTGTGCTTCTGTGGCCCCCGAGGACTCTCGGGAGACCACTGCTTCTGCCATGTCGCCACCAGCTGCCCCTGAACATCCTGACTTGGGGATGGAGGTGGAGAGCACAGTGGACCCCCTCATGAAAACACCGAGGAGGGGATCCAATCTAGGGCTGAGAGAGGCCCCCGCAGAGAAGGACGGGTGTCTTGAATTCTCCAGCCAAGAGGAGCCTGGGGAGTTGGGGCTCAGAGGGGAGTCCTCTGGCACCATGGAGTCGGTGGACTCCTCGATCCCCATTATCCCTGCCCGGGAGCTGGATAGTTTCCTGGATGATACCCTCTGTAGACATGGACATACGAAGGTGCAGTTGGCCCTTGAGAGGTGGAAGGATGCTTCGGTCATTCTCCAATCTCTCAGAGTATACATCAAGGCTAACCACAAGGCCAAACTTTCCGGGACTATCGAACATACTCGGGTCCTAAAGTTTAACAAAGTGTTGCGAGAGCACGTAAAGGCTTCTCGGGGTATAGTACCCTGAGCGCCTATGGGAAGCAAGACTCTTGATTACCAATGGCTTTGAGCATCGGTACGCTAAACGTAAATGGATGTAAGGACGGGTTTCGAAGGTTCCAGGTACTCTCCTTTTTACAAAAGGGAAAGTATTCTGTGAGTTTCCTGCAGGAAACCCATACCACTCCAGAGGCTGAAGCCAGCTGGCATCTGGAGTGGCGAGGCAAGGTCTTTTTCAGCCACCTCACTTCGACATCTTGTGGGGTGGTGACCCTGTTCTCTGAATCCTTTCAACCTGAGCTGCTGCTTGCCAAAGCTGTTGTTCCAGGTCGCCTGTTGCATATCAGGGTCCGACACGAGGACTACACGTTTAATTTCCTGAACGTGTATGCTCCTGCCAACGGACCCCTGAGAAGGCAGTTCTTCGTCAGAATGTCTGAATACCTGGAGACAGTCGACGCAGACGAATACGTGGTGCTCGGGGGTGATTTTAACTGTACCCTCGAGGCTCGCAAAGACCGGAATGGTCCGGAGCCACACCCGTGTTCTGCGTCGGCCTTGCGGGAGGTCATCACCCGCTACTCCTTGGTAGACGTCTGGCGAGAACAACATCCTGAGGCATCCACTGAGTTCACCCATGTTAGGGTGTTTAGGGGTGAACGGATGTCCTGGTCCCGGATCGACAGGCTGTATATTTCCAGCCACAGCCTGTCACGAGCCCAGTCCAGTGCCATTAGGCTGGCGCCGTTTTCGGACCACAATTGTGCGTCCGTGACGGTGACGCTGCTACCTGCAGCACCCTCGGCCGCATATTGGCACTTCAACAATACGTTGTTGGAGGACAAGGGGTTTGCGACGACGGTCCGAGACTTTTGGATGGCCTGGAGAGGTTGCAGGTCAGACTTTGCCACGTTAGAGCAGTGGTGGGACGTGGGCAAGGTTCATCTGCGCCTCGTGTGTCAGGAGTACACAAAAGGTGCCAGAAGGCGGCGTGATGCTGAGATCGAGGCCTTCAGGGAGGAGGTGCTC
This sequence comes from Ascaphus truei, assembly GCF_040206685.1. Lineage (NCBI taxonomy): Eukaryota > Metazoa > Chordata > Amphibia > Anura > Ascaphidae > Ascaphus > Ascaphus truei. The sequence continues at coordinate 82,352,883 of NC_134487.1, read as the reverse complement.
GATCTCGAGAAGCGGCTGTCTGTGGCAGGAGACCAATACCTGCAGAGTATGTACGTGGAGAGGAAGTGCACTCTCCGGGACTTGGAAGATCGGAGAGCTCGGGGGGCGTATGTGCGATCCCGCATCAACTTCCTTCGAGAGATGGATCGCGGGTCGCGCCTCTTCTACGCGCTGGAGAAAAAGAGGGGAAACCGTAGACATATCACATGCCTGTTGGCAGAGGACGGTACCCCTCTGACTGACCCGGAGAGCATCCGGGACAGAACCCGGAGATTCTATGTAGATCTTTTCTCTCCGGAGTCCATCCAGCCAGATAAATGCAGGGTCTTATTAGAGGGGCTTCCCACGGTCAGTGAGGATGGAAGGGAGCCGCTTGAGTTACCTTTGACTCTGGCCGAGCTCTCTGAAGCCATAAGTCTCATGTCCCACGGAAAAGCGCCGGGGCTAGACGGGCTGACTGTGGAGTTCTTCCAGTTTTTCTGGGAGATGCTGGGACCTGATTTCACCGAGGTCCTAGCCGAAGCCCTGGAGATCGGTGAGATGCCACTTTCGTGTCGGCGGGCAATACTGTCTTTGCTGCCGAAGAAGGGGGATCTCCGTCAGATCTCTAATTGGCGACCGGTCTCACTGCTCAGCACGGACTATAAGATCGTAGCCAAAGCGCTTTCGCTGAGGCTCAAGTCCGTGCTGGCAGAGGTGATTCACCCCGACCAGTCCTATACTGTCCCAGGCCGGAGCATTCATGACAACATTTTTCTGGTCCGGGACCTGATGCACTACGCGCAGAGGACTGGTCTGTCACTCGCCTTCCTGTCCCTAGATCAGGAGAAGGCATTTGACAGAGTGGATCACCGTTACCTTATGGAGACCCTGCGGGCGTTTGGCTTCGGCCCACAATTTGTGGGCTTTCTCCAGATGCTGTACGCCTCTGCAGAGTGTCTGGTGAAGATCAACTGGTCCCTGACGGCACCTTTTGTGTTTGGTCGGGGAGTACGTCAAGGGTGCCCCCTGTCTGGGCAACTGTACGCGCTGGCCATTGAGCCCTTCCTCTGCCTACTGAGGAGGAGGCTCACCGGGCTGGTGCTGCGGGAGCCCGACATGCGAGTAGTCCTGTCGGCTTATGCCGATGACGTGCTCCTCGTGGCCCAGGACCTAGATGATCTAGAGCGGGCACAAGCGTGCCAAGAGGTCTACACCGCGGCCTCTTCTGCTCGGATCAACTGGTCCAAGTGCTCCGGCATGTTGGTGGGTCCCTTACAGGTGGACTCTTTGCCCCCCACGTTTCGGAATGTCTCGTGGGAGAGCGATACTCTCAAGTATCTGGGAGTCTACCTGTCTGCTGCGGAGGACCCGGCCCCAGAAAACTTCAGTGATCTTGAAGAACGGGTCATTGCTCGTCTGGGGTCATGGGTGTATCTGTCGAGAATGCTTTCCCTTAGGGGAAGGACCCTGGTGATCAACCAGCTGGTGGCCAGTCAGCTTTGGCACCGGCTGATAGCCATGGGTCCAACCCCCGAATTTATCAACAAGATCCAGAGGAGGTTGATGGATTTCCTCTGGATGGGGAAGCATTGGGTCTCTGCGGGAGTTGCGTGTCTCCCTTTGGAGGAGGGTGGACAGGGAGTGGTGTGTGTCCGCTCCCAGTTACACACTTTCCGCCTCCAGTACCTGCAGAGATACCTATTCGCAGATCCGTCTCCGCAGTGGTGCCAGCTGGCAACCAGTTTCTTTCGCCAGCTGCGCAATATGAGGTATGACCGGCAATTGTTTATCATCAGGCCTGAGGGTTTAGGTAGAGACCTCTCGGTGCTGCCGGCATACTACCGGGACTTACTGAAGGCCTGGAAATTGGTCTCCGCGACCAGGAAGAAACAGGCGGTGGGGGTTGATATCCTCGCCGAGCCCCTGCTGTATAATCCGGCAGTGGGGGCTCGGATGTTGGATTCACCCTCTATTTGCCGCCGACTAATCCTGGCGCAGGTGACCAGAGTCGGAGATCTCCTGGACTATGAGCGGCGAGACTGGGTAGGAGCAGAGGAGCTCGCGCCCCGTATGGGTCTGCTTACTGCCCGCGTCCCTCGTCGTTTGATCCAGGAGATTAAAGATGCTATCCACCCCGACTCACGCACCTTCATCGAGGGGGTTTTGCAGACCGGAGAGCCTTGTCACCCTATCAACTTCAGCTCTCCGAATCTTTGCGTAGAACCCAAACCAAGGCAACCCCCTCGAGTTCCTATCTCCCCAAACCTCAGCAGGTTGGGGGATATGTCCCCGGCATGTTTTCGCGGCATGCCGAGGAAAGTCCTGTATTCTCTGGTGCTCCATATAGTGCACTACCTCGCCCTTGTCACCCGCCCAGATACCATCTGGAGGCGGGTATTTTTTGGGAACGAGGACGAGAGACCCCGGTGGAGAGAGCTCTATTCAGCTTTGGTTCCCCGTCCCGCCGGGGATTTGAGTTGGAGGGTCCTCCACGGTGCACTGAGCACAGGAGAGTATTTGGCACACTTCACGGACTCCCCCGCCGCCTGTCCCTTCTGTGGCGAGCGGGAGTCCGTATTCCACATTTATCTGAGCTGCGCCAGACTGCAGCCCCTCTTATCCACTTTGAGGAGCCTTCTTCTGCAGTTCTGGCTGGGTTTTTCCCCTCATCATTTTATTTTTGGGTGCCCAGTGTCCCGAGACAATAAGCCTAGGGATCTCCTAGTTAACCTGCTCCTGGCAGTGGCTAAGGTAGCCATTTACAAGACCAGGAAGCAGCGTTTGGAGAAGGGGGTCCCAACGTACATCGTGGCAGTGTTCCGGGCGCTGGTGCACTCCCGTATTCGGGCAGAGTTCACGTACGCCGAGTCCGCTGAGACGGTTTCGGAGTTTGCCTCCCAGTGGGCGTTAGGCGGGGTGCTCTGCTCGGTATCCCCCATCATGGGGTCTTCTGAGTTAACCCTTCATTTTTAAGTGCACTTTTTACAGTGCACTTGCTGATTCCCTTATATATTTGTTTGACTGGTTTTTCTTTGTTCTACTTGGCAACAAGTAGAATTGCTGTTTAACTGAATTGGCCGGCTTCGCCGGCCAATCAGTATTGAACCAGATCAAAATAGGCTGCTTCCACTCAGAAGTGTATGTACAGAGCTCCCAGGCATTTGGTAAGGAATCCGCTTTATTCTTTCTTTATTTGTTATATTTTGCTGTGGATCTGTGGGGGAGTATACTGTGAGTATACTGGGAGTTTTATAGAGGGTTTTGGGTGTTTTTTCAGGCTTAAAAACCGTTTTTGGTTTTCACCCAGGGGCTGCAGTGATTTAACCCAGCATAGCTGCAGTTTAGCTGGCTGGAAAACTACAGTCTCACCCCTCTCTCCTCCCTCACTACTGGAGGTTTTACTGGTGGTTTAAACTTCCAATTTCACTCTTTTGTTTTTCTTAAGCCTGATTCCTTTTCTCACTTGCTATTGGGAGCTCTGTGTCTTTTCTATAAAGACTTGTAAATTGTGGTGTTTGCTTATTATAACACAGAGAGAGAGTTAATAATAAGAGGAAAAGATTTAAAACTGCAGCAGGTTTTAAAAGCTGCTGTTTTTTCCCCTTGCAGAGAGATCTCTTCTAAAAGGGACAGTTTTCTCTCAATACCTCTCTCACTAAGCAATACCTTCCCCTGACTTAGAGGCTTATTTGTTTATCATGCCTGGAAAGGGGAATAGGACAAGTGCGGCAACAGGGGCGACGCCCGGTTACAGAACACCAAAAACTGTGGCCCCTAGGAGCAACACTCTTAGTGACAGCCCTAGGCCTGGTCCTTCCAGTGCCCTGGCCACGCCTCCCCCAGCACCTGTTAACAGCGTAACCCCTGCAGTCCCAGTTCCAACATGGGCGCATGTGGCAGTTGCAGGCGTTAACCCCAGCAACAACAATGCTGGGGCCACGCCCTGTTTGAGCAGGAAGCTTGGGGTGAGGTGCCCAATGTCACCTGGCCTAAACATGGAGATATATGTGAGGGCTGTGGCTGATGTGGTGGGTCCCTCTGCTGTGGTGGCGGCCAGCAAAATGTATGGGAGGGGCATTTTCTTCCTTCGTACGCTGGCTGCCACTCACTACCTGGTGCAGAAAGGCATCAGTGTAGGGGGGAAATACATCCCTATGGAACCCATGGAGGGGTTAGGCACAAAGGTCATTCTGTCAAATGTGCCCCCCTTCATCCCAGATTGCCTCATGAAGCCGTACCTGCAAGCCCTGGGAGACATTAAGTCCCCCATAATAAAATTATCTTTGGGCTGCAGAGATAGGGCGCTGAGGCATGTACTCTCATTTAGGCGGCAGGTACAACTGCTGCTGCCAGGGAGCAATGAATCTGTGGAGGGTTCGTTTAGGGTGCCCTACGAGGGCATAGAATACACTGTGTTTTATGGCACGGAGGGGGTTAGATGTTATCTGTGCAGAGAGCTGGGGCACACTCGTAGGAGTTGCCTCAGAGGGAACAGAGGACCCATCCCAACTCCTGCACCCGCCCCTCCCTCTGCCAAGACACCTGGTACCGCTGTGCCCACCACAGCGGGGCCCTCAAGGGCCCAGGTCCCTCCTCAGACCGCAGGAGGTGTCGCTGTCCCATCCGGAACAGTGACTTCTGCACCTCTTCCTGGAGAGCGGAAGGAAGGAGAGGGGGTCGCCCTGGAGCGGCCAGCCTCTGTTAGCGCTGTCTCCCCCCAGGGGGAAACACCCTGTGCCGCTGCACCCACCGCAGCGGAGCCCTCGGGGGCCCAGGCCCCCGCTGGGACCACAGGAGATGTCGCTGCCCCATCTCGGACAGTGACGTCTACACCTCTCCCCCAAAGAAAGAGAGAGAAGGAAAAGCCCTCGAAGGCCCAGGCCCCCTCTGGGACCGCAGAAGATGTCACTGCCCCATCTCGAACAGTGACATCTGAACCTCTCCCCAAAGAACAGAGGGAGAAGGAAAAGAGCTCGAGGGCCCAGGTCCCCCCTGGGACCACAGAAGATGTCACTGTCGCAACTCAAACAGTGACATCTGAACCTCTCCTCTCAAAAAAGAGGGGGAAGAAAAAAGTCACCTCAAAACAGTCACCCTCTGTCGCTGTCCCCCCCCAAGAACCCCCTAACCCCATTGTAAGCACCGTACAGGGTGAAGGGGAGCGGGAGGAAACTCCTGCTATGGAAACAGCGGCACCCTCTCCTGGGAAATCAATCCCCAGGAAGAGCAAATTTAAAACCAATAAGAGGGTGATTGAGGAGGTTGAGAGTGAACCATATTATGTTTACCCTCTGAAGTCTCGGAAGCGGAAAGAAAAATCAGTTCCGCACAAGGTGGTCCTGTCCGACCCACTGGTTGGGATTAACCAGTGTAAGCCGGATCCCACAAATGTACAGCCCACCCCCCTCGAATTTCTGGAGGGAATGCAGCTGGAGGTACCCGATGCCTCTGGGGACGTTGGGGAACCTCCCAGCGCCCCTCTCGGTTGGAGAGCATCCCCTGGAGAATTGTGCTTCGGTAAATTTGACATGCCGAGTGCACCTATCTTCAGAGCCAACCAAGATCCCCCTTCGGCTGTACCGCCTTCGGGTGACGCACATAGGGATAAAAAGCCCCGGTTTGCGTCACCAGAGGAAGGAGATGGGATAGGGCTGACCCCCGTGGATGAGGGTTTGGAGGGTGTTGTGGTGAGCACTTCCGATTACATCTGGGAGTTGTCTGACCTGAACCCTCTTGGTGCAGAGTTTTGGGCAGGCACTTTGTTGAGAGTGAACGCTGGGAAAGACCCTCCCTATGAAGCCCTTGCTAAGGAGTGCCCCCCCATGGTTGGTGAGAGCCCTCCCGCGGATGGTGGGTGCCCTCCTGCGGATGGTGGGGGCCCTCCTGCGGATGGTGGGGGCCCTCCCGCGGATGGTGGGGTCCCTCCCGCGGATGGTGAGGGCCCTCCCGCGGACGGTGGGGGCCCTCCTGCGGATGGTGAGGGCCCTCCCGCGGTTGGTGAGTGCCCTCCCGTGGGTGATGCGAACACCCGTGGCATGTGTGCTTCTGTGGCCCCCGAGGACTCTCGGGAGACCACTGCCTCTGCCATGCCGCCACCAGCTGCCCATGAACAGCCTGACTCAGGGATGGAGGTGGAGAGCACAGTGGACCCCCTCGTGGAAACACCGAGGAGGGGATCCAATCTAGGGCTGAGAGAGGCCCCCGCAGAGAAGGACGGGTGTCTTGAATTCTCCAGCCAAGAGGAGCCTGGGGAGTTGGGGCTCAGAGGGGAGTCCTCTGGCACCATGGAGTCGGTGGACTCCTCGATCCCCATTATCCCTGCCCGGGAGCTGGATAGTTTCCTGGATGATACCCTCTGTAGACATGGACATACGAAGGTGCAGTTGGCCCTTGAGAGGTGGAAGGATGCTTCGGTCATTCTCCAATCTCTCAGAGTATACATCAAGGCTAACCACAAGGCCAAACTTTCCGGGACTATCGAACATACTCGGGTCCTAAAGTTTAACAAAGTGTTGCGAGAGCACGTAAAGGCTTCTCGGGGTATAGTACCCTGAGCGCCTATGGGAAGCAAGACTCTTGATTACCAATGGCTTTGAGCATCGGTACGCTAAACGTTAATGGATGTAAGGACGGGTTTCGAAGGTTCCAGGTACTCTCCTTTTTACAAAAGGGAAAGTATTCTGTGAGTTTCCTGCAGGAAACCCATACCACTCCAGAGGCTGAAGCCAGCTGGCATCTGGAGTGGCGAGGCAAGGTCTTTTTCAGCCACCTCACTTCGACATCTTGTGGGGTGGTGACCCTGTTCTCTGAATCCTTTCAACCTGAGCTGCTGCTTGCCAAAGCTGTTGTTCCAGGTCGCCTTTTGCATATCAGGGTCCGACACGAGGACTACACGTTTAATTTCCTGAACGTGTATGCTCCTGCCAACGGACCCCTGAGAAGGCAGTTCTTCGTCAGAATGTCTGAATACCTGGAGACAGTCGACGCAGACGAATACGTGGTGCTCGGGGGTGATTTTAACTGTACCCTCGAGGCTCGGAAAGACCGGAATGGTCCGGAGCCACACCCGTGTTCTGCGTCGGCCTTGCGGGAGGTCATCACCCGCTACTCCTTGGTAGACGTCTGGCGAGAACAACATCCTGAGGCATCCACTGAGTTCACCCATGTTAGGGTGTTTAGGGGTGAACGGATGTCCTGGTCCCGGATCGACAGGCTGTATATTTCCAGCCACAGCCTGTCGCGAGCCCAGTCCAGTGCCATTAGGCTGGCGCCGTTTTCAGACCACAATTGTGCGTCCGTGACGGTGACGCTGCTACCTGCAGCACCCTCGGCCGCATATTGGCACTTCAACAATACGTTGTTGGAGGACAAGGGGTTTGCGACGACGGTCCGAGACTTTTGGATGGCCTGGAGAGGTTGCAGGTCAGACTTTGCCACGTTAGAGCAGTGGTGGGACGTGGGCAAGGTTCATCTGCGCCTCGTGTGTCAGGAGTACACAAAAGGTGCCAGCAGGCGGCGCGATGCTGAGATCGAGGCCCTCAGGGAGGAGGTGCTCGATCTCGAGAAGCGGCTGTCTGTGGCAGGAGACCAATACCTGCAGAGTATGTACGTGGAGAGGAAGTGCACTCTCCGGGACTTGGAAGATCGGAGAGCTCGGGGGGCGTATGTGCGATCCCGCATTAACTTCCTTCGAGAGATGGATCGCGGGTCGCGCCTCTTCTACGCGCTGGAGAAAAAGAGGGGAAACCGTAGACATATCACATGCCTGTTGGCAGAGGACGGTACCCCTCTGACTGACCCGGAGAGCATCCGGGACAGAACCCGGAGATTCTATGTAGATCTTTTCTCTCCGGAGTCCATCCAGCCAGATAAATGCAGGGTCTTATTAGAGGGGCTTCCCACGGTCAGTGAGGATGGAAGGGAGCCGCTTGAGTTACCTTTGACTCTGGCCGAGCTCTCTGAAGCCCTCAGTCTCATGTCCCACGGAAAAGCGCCGGGGCTAGACGGGCTGACTGTGGAGTTCTTCCAGTTTTTCTGGGAGATGCTGGGACCTGATTTCACCGAGGTCCTAGCTGAAGCCCTTGAGATCGGTGAGATGCCACTTTCGTGTCGGCGGGCAATACTGTCTTTGCTGCCGAAGAAGGGGGATCTCCGTCAGATCTCTAATTGGCGACCGGTCTCACTGCTCAGCACGGACTATAAGATCGTAGCCAAAGCGCTTTCGCTGAGGCTCAAGTCCGTGCTGGCAGAGGTGATTCACCCCGACCAGTCCTATACTGTCCCGGGCCGGAGCATTCATGACAACATTTTTCTGGTTCGGGACCTGATGCACTACGCGCAGAGGACTGGTCTATCACTCGCCTTCCTGTCCCTAGATCAGGAGAAGGCGTTTGACAGAGTGGATCACCGTTACCTTATGGAGACCCTGCGGGCGTTTGGCTTCGGCCCACAATTTGTGGGCTTTCTCCAGATGCTGTACGCCTCTGCAGAGTGTCTGGTGAAGATCAACTGGTCCCTGACGGCACCTTTTGTGTTTGGTCGGGGAGTACGTCAAGGGTGCCCCCTGTCTGGGCAACTGTACGCGCTGGCCATTGAGCCCTTCCTCTGCCTACTGAGGAGGAGGCTCACCGGGCTGGTGCTGCGGGAGCCCGACATGCGAGTAGTCCTGTCGGCTTATGCCGATGACGTGCTCCTCGTGGCCCAGGACCTAGATGATCTAGAGCGGGCACAAGCGTGCCAAGAGGTCTACACCGCGGCCTCTTCTGCTCGGATCAACTGGTCCAAGTGCTCCGGCATATTGGTGGGTCCCTTACAGGTGGACTCTTTGCCCCCCACGTTTCGGAATGTCTCGTGGGAGAGCGATACTCTCAAGTATCTGGGAGTCTACCTGTCTGCTGCGGAGGACCCGGCCCCAGAAAACTTCAGTGATCTTGAAGAACGGGTCATTGCTCGTCTGGGGTCATGGGTGTATCTGTCGAGAATGCTTTCCCTTAGGGGAAGGACCCTGGTGATTAATCAGCTGGTGGCCAGTCAGCTTTGGCACCGGCTGATAGCCATGGGTCCAACCCCCGAATTTATCAACAAGATCCAGAGGAGGTTGATGGATTTCCTCTGGATGGGGAAGCATTGGGTCTCTGCGGGAGTTGCGTGTCTCCCTTTGGAGGAGGGTGGACAGGGAGTGGTGTGTGTCCGCTCCCAGTTACACACTTTCCGCCTCCAGTACCTGCAGAGATACCTATTCGCAGATCCGTCTCCGCAGTGGTGCCAGCTGGCGACCTTTTTCTTTCGCCAGCTGCGCAATATGAGGTATGACCGGCAACTGTTTATCATCAGGCCTGAGGGTTTAGGTAGAGACCTCTCGGTGCTGCCGGCATACTATCGGGACTTACTGAAGGCCTGGAAACTGGTCTCCGCGACCAGGAAGGAACGGGCGGCGGGGGTTGATTTCCTCGCTGAGCCCCTGCTGTATAATCCGGCAGTGGGGGCTCGGATGTTGGATTCACCCTCTATTTGCCGCCGGCTAATCCTGGCGCAGGTGACCAGAGTCGGGGATCTCCTGGACTATGAGCGGCGAGACTGGGTAGGAGCAGAGGAGCTCGCGCCCCGTATGGGTCTGCTTACTGCCCGCGTCCCTCGTCGTTTGATCCAGGAGATTAAAGATGCCATCCACCCCGACTCACGCACCTTCATCGAGGGGGTTTTGCAGACCGGAGAGCCTTGTCAACCTATCAACTTCAGCTCTCCGAATCTTTGCGTAGAACCCAAACCAAGGCAACCCCCTCGAGTTCCTATCTCCCCAAACCTCAGCAGGTTGGGGGATATGTCCCCGGCATGTTTTCGCGGCATGCCGAGGAAAGTCCTGTATTCTCTGGTGCTCCATATAGTGCACTACCTCGCCCTTGTCACCCGCCCAGATACCATCTGGAGGCGGGTATTTTTTGGGAACGAGGACGAGAGACCCCGGTGGAGAGAGCTCTATTCAGCTTTGGTTCCCCGTCCCGCCGGGGATTTGAGTTGGAGGGTCCTCCACGGTGCACTGAGCACAGGAGAGTATTTGGCACACTTCACGGACTCCCCCGCCGCCTGTCCCTTCTGTGGCGAGCGGGAGTCCGTATTCCACATTTATCTGAGCTGCGCCAGACTGCAGCCCCTCTTATCCACCTTGAGGAGCCTTCTTCTGCAGTTCTGGCTGGGTTTTTCCCCTCATCATTTTATTTTTGGGTGCCCAGTGTCCCGAGACAATAAGCCTAGGGATCTCCTAGTTAACCTGCTCCTGGCAGTGGCTAAGGTAGCCATTTACAAGACCAGGAAGCAGCGTTTGGAGAAGGGGGTCCCAACGAACATCGTGGCAGTGTTCCGGGCGCTGGTGCACTCCCGTATTCGGGCAGAGTTCACGTACGCCGAGTCCGCTGGGACGGTTTCGGAGTTTGCCTCCCAGTGGGCGTTAGGCGGGGTGCTCTGCTCGGTATCCCCCATCATGGGTTCTTCTGAGTTAACCCTTCTTTTTTAAGTGCATTTTTTACAGTGCACTTGCTGATTCCCTTATATATTTGTTTGACTGGTTTTTCTTTGTTCTACTTGGCAACAAGTAGAATTGCTGTTTGACTGAATTGGCCGGCTTCGCCGGCCAATCAGTATTGAACCAGATCAAAATAGGCTGCTTCACTCAGAAGTGTATGTGCAGAGCTCCAGGCATTTGGTAAGGAATCAGCTTTATTCTTTCTTTATTTGGTATATTTTGGCTTGGATCTGTGGGGGAGTATACTGTGAGTATACTGGGAGTTTTATAGAGGGTTTTGGGTGCATTTTCAGGCTTAAAAACCGTTTTTGGTTTTCACCCAGGGGCTGCAGTGATTTAACCCAGCATAGCTGCAGTTTAGCTGGCTGGAAAACTGCAGTCTCACCCCTCTCTCCTCCCTCACTACTGGAGGTTTTTACTGGTTGTTTAAACTTCCAATTTCACTCTTTTGTTTTTCTTAAGCCTGATTCCTTTTCTCACTTGCTATTGAGAGCTCTGTGTCTTTTCTATAAAGACTTGTAAATTGTGGTGTTTGCTTATTATAACAGAGAGAGAGAGTTAATAATAAGAGGAAAAGATTTAAAACTGCAGCAGGTTTTAAAAGCTGCTGTTTTTTTCCCCTTGCAGAGAGGTCTCTTCTAAAAGGGACAGTTTTCTCTCAATACCTCTCTCACTAAGCAATACCTTCCCCTGACTTAGAGGCTTATTTGTTTATCATGCCTGGAAAGGGGAATAGGACAAGTGCGGCAACAGGGGCGACGCCCGGATATAGAACACCAAAAACTGTGGCCCCTAGGAGCAACACTCTTAGTCACAGCCCTAGGCCTGGTCCTTCCAGTGCCCTGGCCACGCCTCCCCCAGCACCTGTTAGCAGCGTAACCCCTGCAGTCCCAGTTCCAACATGGGCGCATGTGGCAGTTGCAGGCGTTAACCCCAGCAACAACAATGCTGGGGCCACGCCCTGTTTGAGCAGGAAGCTTGGGGTGAGGTGCCCAATGTCACCTGGCCTAAACATGGAGATATATGTGAGGGCTGTGGCTAATGTGGTGGGTCCCTCTGCTGTGGTGGCGGCCAGCAAAATGTATGGGAGGGGCATTTTCTTCCTTCGTACGCTGGCTGCCACTCACTACCTGGTGCAGAAAGGCATCAGTGTAGGGGGGAAATACATCCCTATGGAACCCATGGAGGGGTTAGGCACAAAGGTCATTCTGTCAAATGTGCCCCCCTTCATCCCAGATTGCCTCATGAAGCCGTACCTGCAAGCCCTGGGAGACATTAAGTCCCCCATAATAAAATTATCTTTGGGCTGCAGAGATAGGGCGCTGAGGCATGTACTCTCATTTAGGCGGCAGGTACAACTGCTGCTGCCAGGGAGCAATGAATCTGTGGAGGGTTCATTTAGGGTGCCCTACGAGGGCATAGAATACACTGTGTTTTATGGCACGGAGGGGGTTAGATGTTATTTGTGCAGAGAGCTGGGGCACACTCGTAGGAGTTGCCTCAGAGGGAACAGAGGACCCATCCCAACTCCTGCACCCGCCCCATCCTCTGCCAAGACACCCGGTACCGCTGTGCCCACCACAGCGGGGCCCTCAAGGGCCCAGGTCCCTCCTGAGACTGCAGGAGATGTCGCTATCCCATCCGGAACAGTGACTTCTGCACCTCTTCCTGGAGAGCGGAAGGAAGGAGAGGGGGTCGCCCTGGAGCGGCCACCCTCTGTTAGCGCTGTCTCCCCCCAGGAGGAAATACCCTGTGCCGCTGCGCCCACCGCAGCGGAGCCCTCGGGGGCCCAGGCCCCCGCTGGGACCACAGGAGATGTCGCTGCCCCATCTCGGACAGTGACGTCTACACCTCTCCCCCAAAGAAAGAGAGAGAAGGAAAAGCCCTCGAAGGCCCAGGCCCCCTCTGGGACCGCAGAAGATGTCACTGCCCCATCTCGAACAGTGACATCTGAACCTCTCCCCAAAGAACAGAGGGAGAAGGAAAAGAGCTCGAGGGCCCAGGTCCCCCATGGGACCACAGAAGATGTCACTGTCGCAACTCAAACAGTGACATCTGAACCTCTCCTCTCAAAAAAGAGGGGGAAGAAAAAAGTCACCCCAAAACAGTCACCCTCTGTCGCTGTCCCCCCCCAAGAACCCCCTAACCCCATTGTAAGCACCGTACAGGGTGAAGGGGAGCGGGAGGAAACTCCTGCTATGGAAACAGCGGCACCCTCTCCTTGGAAATCAATCCCCAGGAAGAGCAAATTTAAAACCAATAAGAGGGTGATTGAGGAGGTTGAGAGTGAACCATATTATGTTTACCCTCTGAAGTCTCGGAAGCGGAAAGAAAAATCAGTTCCGCACAAGGTGGTCCTGTCTGGCCCACTGGTTGGGATTAACCAGTGTAAGCCGGATCCCACAAATGTACAGCCCCCCCCCCCTCGAATTTCTGGAAGGAATGCAGCTGGAGGTACCCGACACCTCTGGGGACGTTGGGGAGCCTCCCAACGCCCCTCTCGGTTGGAGAGCGTCCCCCGGAGAGTTGTGCTTCGGTGAATTTGACATGCCGAGTGCACCTATCTTCGGAGCCAGCCAAGATCCCCCTCCGGCTGTACCGCCTTCGGGTGACGCACATAGGGATAAAAAGCCCCGGTTTGCGTCACCAGAGGAAGGAGATGGGTTAGGGCTGACCCCCGTGGATGAGGGTTTGGAGGGTGTTGTGGTGAGCACTTCCGATTACATCTGGGAGTTGTCTGACCTGAACCCTCTTGGTGCAGAGTTTTGGGCGGGCACTTTGTTGGGAGTGAACGCTGGGAAAGACCCTCCCAATGAAGCCCTTGCTAAGGAGTGCCCCCCCATGATTGGTGAGAGCTCTCCCGCGGATGGTGGGGGCCCTCCCTCGGATGGTGGGTGCCCTCCCTCGGATGGTGGGTGCCCTCCCGCGGATGGTGGGGGCCCTCCCGCGGATGGTGGGGGCCCTCCCGCGGATGGTGGGGGCCCTCCCGCGGACGGTGGGGGCCCTCCCACGGATGGTGAGGGCCCTCCCGCGGTTGGTGAGTGCCCTCCCGCGGGTGATGCGAACACCAGTGGCATGTGTGTTTCTGTGGCCCCCGAGGACTCTCGGGAGACCACTGCCTCTGCCATGCCGCCACCAGCTGCCCCTGAACATCCTGACTCGGGGATGGAGGTGGAGAGCACAGTGGACCCCCTCGTGGAAACACCGAGGAGGGGTTCCAATCTAGGGCTGAGAGAGGCCCCCGCAGAGAAGGACGGGGGTCTTGAATTCTCCAGCCAAGAGGAGCCTGGGGAGTTGGGGCTCAGAGGGGAGTCCTCTGGCACCATGGAGTCGGTGGACTCCTCGATCACCATTATCCCTGCCCGGGAGCTAGATAGTTTCCTGGATGATACCCTCTGCAGACACGGACATACGAAGGTGCAGTTGGCCCTTGAGAGGTGGAAGGATGCTTCGGTCATTCTCCAATCTCTCAGAGTATACATCAAGGCTAACCACAAGGCCAAACTTTCCGGGACTATCGAACATACTCGGGTCCTAAAGTTTAACAAAGTGTTGCGAGAGCACGTAAAGGCTTCTCGGGGTATAGTACCCTGAGCGCCTATGGGAATCAAGACTCTTGATTACCAATGGCTTTGAGCATCGGTACGCTAAACGTAAATGGATGTAAGGACGGGTTTCGAAGGTTCCAGGTACTCTCCTTTTTACAAAAGGGGAAGTATTCTGTGAGTTTCCTGCAGGAAACCCATACCACTCCAGAGGCTGAAGCCAGCTGGCATCTGGAGTGGCGAGGCAAGGTCTTTTTCAGCCACCTCACTTCGACATCTTGTGGGGTGGTGACCCTGTTCTCTGAATCCTTTCAACCTGAGCTGCTGCTTGCCAAAGCTGTTGTTCCAGGTCGCCTGTTGCATATCAGGGTCCGACACGAGGACTACACGTTTAATTTCCTGAACGTGTATGCTCCTGCCAACGGACCCCTGAGAAGGCAGTTCTTCGTCAGAATGTCTGAATACCTGGAGACAGTCGACGCAGACGAATACGTGGTGCTCGGGGGTGATTTTAACTGTACCCTCGAGGCTCGGAAAGACCGGAATGGTCCGGAGCCACACCCGTGTTCTGCGTCGGCCTTGCGGGAGGTCATCACCCGCTACTCCTTGGTAGACGTCTGGCGAGAACAACATCCTGAGGCATCCACTGAGTTCACCCATGTTAGGGTGTTTAGGGGTGAACGGATGTCCTGGTCCCGGATCGACAGGCTGTATATTTCCAGCCACAGCCTGTCACGAGCCCAGTCCAGTGCCATTAGGCTGGCGCCGTTTTCGGACCACAATTGTGCGTCCGTGACGGTGACGCTGCTGCCTGCAGCACCCTCGGCCGCATATTGGCACTTCAACAATACGTTGTTGGAGGACAAGGGGTTTGCGACGACGGTCCGAGACTTTTGGATGGCCTGGAGAGGTTGCAGGTCAGACTTTGCCACGTTAGAGCAGTGGTGGGACGTGGGCAAGGTTCATCTGCGCCTCGTGTGTCAGGAGTACACAAAGGGTGCCAGCGGGCGGCGCGATGCTGAGATCGAGGCCCTCAGGGAGGAGGTGCTCGATCTTGAGAAGCAGCTGTCTGTGGCAGGAGACCAATACCTGCAGAGTATGTACGTGGAGAGGAAGTGCACTCTCCGGGACTTGGAAGATCGGAGAGCTCGGGGGGCGTATGTGCGATCCCGCATCAACTTCCTTCGAGAGATGGATCGCGGGTCGCGCCTCTTCTACGCGCTGGAGAAAAAGAGGGGAAACCGTAGACATATCACATGCCTGTTGGCAGAGGACGGTACCCCTCTGACTGACCCGGAGAGCATCCGGGACAGAACCCGGAGATTCTATGTAGATCTTTTCTCTCCAGAGTCCATCCAGCCAGATAAATGCAGGGTCTTATTAGAGGGGCTTCCCACGGTCAGTGAGGATGGAAGGGAGCCGCTTGAGTTACCTTTGACTCTGGCCGAGCTCTCTGAAGCCCTCAGTCTCATGTCCCACGGAAAAGCGCCGGGGCTAGACGGGCTGACTGTGGAGTTCTTCCAGTTTTTCTGGGAGATGCTGGGACCTGATTTCACCGAGGTCCTAGCTGAAGCCCTTGAGATCGGTGAGATGCCACTTTCGTGTCGGCGGGCAATACTGTCTTTGCTGCCGAAGAAGGGGGATCTCCGTCAGATCTCTAATTGGCGACCGGTCTCACTGCTCAGCACGGACTATAAAATCGTAGCCAAAGCGCTTTCGCTGAGGCTCAAGTCCGTGCTGGCAGAGGTGATTCACCCCGACCAGTCCTATACTGTCCCAGGCCGGAGCATTCATGACAACATTTTTCTGGTCCGGGACCTGATGCACTACGCGCAGAGGACTGGTCTATCACTCGCCTTCCTGTCCCTAGATCAGGAGAAGGCGTTTGACAGAGTGGATCACCGTTACCTTATGGAGACCCTGCGGGCGTTTGGCTTCGGCCCACAATTTGTGGGCTTTCTCCAGATGCTGTACGCCTCTGCAGAGTGTCTGGTGAAGATCAACTGGTCCCTGACAGCACCTTTTGTGTTTGGTCGGGGAGTACGTCAAGGGTGCCCCCTGTCTGGGCAACTGTACGCGCTGGCCATTGAGCCCTTCCTCTGCCTACTGAGGAGGAGGCTCACCGGGCTGGTGTTGCGGGAACCCGACATGCGAGTAGTCCTGTCGGCTTATGCCGATGACGTGCTCCTCGTGGCCCAGGACCTAGATGATCTAGAGCGGGCACAAGCGTGCCAAGAGGTCTACACCGCGGCCTCTTCTGCTCGGATCAACTGGTCCAAGTGCTCCGGCATATTGGTGGGTCCCTTACAGGTGGACTCTTTGCCCCCCACGTTTCGGAATGTCTCGTGGGAGAGCGATACTCTCAAGTATCTGGGAGTCTGCCTGTCTGCTGCGGAGGACCCGGCCCCAGAAAACTTCAGTGATCTTGAAGAACGGGTCATTGCTCGTCTGGGGTCATGGGTGTATCTGTCGAGAATGCTTTCCCTTAGGGGAAGGACCCTGGTGATCAACCAGCTGGTGGCCAGTCAGCTTTGGCACCGGCTGATAGCCATGGGTCCAACCCCCGAATTTATCAACAAGATCCAGAGGAGGTTGATGGATTTCCTCTGGATGGGGAAGCATTGGGTCTCTGCGGGAGTTGCGTGTCTCCCTTTGGAGGAGGGTGGACAGGGAGTGGTGTGTGTCCGCTCCCAGTTACACACTTTCCGCCTCCAGTACCTGCAGAGATACCTTTTCGCAGATCCGTCTCCGCAGTGGTGCCAGCTGGCGACCTTTTTCTTTCGCCAGCTGCGCAATATGAGGTATGACCGGCAATTGTTTATCATCAGGCCTGAGGGTTTAGGTAGAGACCTCTCGGTGCTGCCGGCATACTACCGGGACTTACTGAAGGCCTGGAAATTGGTCTCCGCGACCAGGAAGAAACAGGCGGTGGGGGTTGATATCCTCGCCGAGCCCCTGCTGTATAATCCGGCAGTGGGGGCTCGGATGTTGGATTCACCCTCTATTTGCCGCCGATTAATCCTGGCGCAGGTGACCAGAGTCGGTGATCTCCTGGACTATGAGCGGCGAGACTGGGTAGGAGCAGAGGAGCTCGCGCCCCGTATGGGTCTGCTTACTTCCCGCGTCCCTCGTCGTTTGATCCAGGAGATTAAAGATGCCATCCACCCCGACTCACGCACCTTCATCGAGGGGGTTTTGCAGACCGGAGAGCCTTGTCAACCTATCAACTTCAGCTCTCCGAATCTTTGCATAGAACCCAAACCAAGGCAACCCCCTCGAGTTCCTATCTCCCCAAACCTCAGCAGGTTGGGGGATATGTCCCCGGCATGTTTTCGCGGCATGCCGAGGAAAGTCCTGTATTCTCTGGTGCTCCATATAGTGCACTACCTCGCCCTTGTCACCCGCCCAGATACCATCTGGAGGCGGGTATTTTTTGGGAACGAGGACGAGAGACCCCGGTGGAGAGAGCTCTATTCAGCTTTGGTTCCCCGTCCCGCCGGGGATTTGAGTTGGAGGGTCCTCCACGGAGCACTGAGCACAGGAGAGTATTTGGCACACTTCACGGACTCCCCCGCCGCCTGTCCCTTCTGTGGCGAGCGGGAGTCCGTATTCCACATTTATCTGAGCTGCGCCAGACTGCAGCCCCTCTTATCCACCTTGAGGAGCCTTCTCCTGCAGTTCTGGTTAAACTTCTCTCCTCATCATTTTATTTTTGGGTGCCCAGTGTCCCGAGACAATAAGCCTAGGGATCTCCTAGTCAACCTGCTCCTGGCAATGGCTAAGGTAGCCATTTACAAGACCAGGAAGCAGCGTTTGGAGAAGGGGGTCCCAACGAACATCGTGGCAGTGTTCCGGGCGCTGGTGCACTCCCGTATTCGGGCAGAGTTCACGTACGCCGAGTCCGCTGGGACGGTTTCGGAGTTTGCCTCCCAGTGGGCATTAGGCGGGGTGCTCTGCTCGGTATCCCCCATCAGGGGGTCTTCTGAGTTAACCCTTCTTTTTTAAGTGCACTTTCTACAGTGCACTTGCTGATTCCCTTATATATTTGTTTGACTGGTTTTTCTTTGTTCTACTTGGCAACAAGTAGAATTGCTGTTTAACTGAATTGGCCGGCTTCGCCGGCCAATCAGTATTGAACCAGATCAAAATAGGCTGCTTCACTCAGAAGTGTATGTGCAGAGCTCCAGGCATTTGGTAAGGAATCAGCTTTATTCTTTCTTTATTTGGTATATTTTGGCTTGGATCTGTGGGGGAGTATACTGTGAGTATACTGGGAGTTTTATAGAGGGTTTTGGGTGCATTTTCAGGCTTAAAAACCGTTTTTGGTTTTCACCCAGGGGCTGCAGTGATTTAACCCAGCATAGCTGCAGTTTAGCTGGCTGGAAAACTGCAGTCTCACCCCTCTCTCCTCCCTCACTACTGGAGGTTTTTACTGGTTGTTTAAACTTCCAATTTCACTCTTTTGTTTTTCTTAAGCCTGATTCCTTTTCTCACTTGCTATTGAGAGCTCTGTGTCTTTTCTATAAAGACTTGTAAATTGTGGTGTTTGCTTATTATAACAGAGAGAGAGAGTTAATAATAAGAGGAAAAGATTTAAAACTGCAGCAGGTTTTAAAAGCTGCTGTTTTTTTCCCCTTGCAGAGAGGTCTCTTCTAAAAGGGACAGTTTTCTCTCAATACCTCTCTCACTAAGCAATACCTTCCCCTGACTTAGAGGCTTATTTGTTTATCATGCCTGGAAAGGGGAATAGGACAAGTGCGGCAACAGGGGCGACGCCCGGATATAGAACACCAAAAACTGTGGCCCCTAGGAGCAACACTCTTAGTCACAGCCCTAGGCCTGGTCCTTCCAGTGCCCTGGCCACGCCTCCCCCAGCACCTGTTAGCAGCGTAACCCCTGCAGTCCCAGTTCCAACATGGGCGCATGTGGCAGTTGCAGGCGTTAACCCCAGCAACAACAATGCTGGGGCCACGCCCTGTTTGAGCAGGAAGCTTGGGGTGAGGTGCCCAATGTCACCTGGCCTAAACATGGAGATATATGTGAGGGCTGTGGCTGATGTGGTGGGTCCCTCTGCTGTGGTGGCGGCCAGCAAAATGTATGGGAGGGGCATTTTCTTCCTTCGTACGCTGGCTGCCACTCACTACCTGGTGCAGAAAGGCATCAGTGTAGGGGGGAAATACATCCCTATGGAACCCATGGAGGGGTTAGGCACAAAGGTCATTCTGTCAAATGTGCCCCCCTTCATCCCAGATTGCCTCATGAAGCCGTACCTGCAAGCCCTGGGAGACATTAAGTCCCCCATAATAAAATTATCTTTGGGCTGCAGAGATAGGGCGCTGAGGCATGTACTCTCATTTAGGCGGCAGGTACAACTGCTGCTGCCAGGGAGCAATGAATCTGTGGAGGGTTCATTTAGGGTGCCCTACGAGGGCATAGAATACACTGTGTTTTATGGCACGGAGGGGGTTAGATGTTATTTGTGCAGAGAGCTGGGGCACACTCGTAGGAGTTGCCTCAGAGGGAACAGAGGACCCATCCCAACTCCTGCACCCGCCCCATCCTCTGCCAAGACACCCGGTACCGCTGTGCCCACCACAGCGGGGCCCTCAAGGGCCCAGGTCCCTCCTGAGACTGCAGGAGATGTCGCTATCCCATCCGGAACAGTGACTTCTGCACCTCTTCCTGGAGAGCGGAAGGAAGGAGAGGGGGTCGCCCTGGAGCGGCCACCCTCTGTTAGCGCTGTCTCCCCCCAGGAGGAAATACCCTGTGCCGCTGCGCCCACCGCAGCGGAGCCCTCGGGGGCCCAGGCCCCCGCTGGGACCACAGGAGATGTCGCTGCCCCATCTCGGACAGTGACGTCTACACCTCTCCCCCAAAGAAAGAGAGAGAAGGAAAAGCCCTCGAAGGCCCAGGCCCCCTCTGGGACCGCAGAAGATGTCACTGCCCCATCTCGAACAGTGACATCTGAACCTCTCCCCAAAGAACAGAGGGAGAAGGAAAAGAGCTCGAGGGCCCAGGTCCCCCATGGGACCACAGAAGATGTCACTGTCGCAACTCAAACAGTGACATCTGAACCTCTCCTCTCAAAAAAGAGGGGGAAGAAAAAAGTCACCCCAAAACAGTCACCCTCTGTCGCTGTCCCCCCCCAAGAACCCCCTAACCCCATTGTAAGCACCGTACAGGGTGAAGGGGAGCGGGAGGAAACTCCTGCTATGGAAACAGCGGCACCCTCTCCTTGGAAATCAATCCCCAGGAAGAGCAAATTTAAAACCAATAAGAGGGTGATTGAGGAGGTTGAGAGTGAACCATATTATGTTTACCCTCTGAAGTCTCGGAAGCGGAAAGAAAAATCAGTTCCGCACAAGGTGGTCCTGTCCGACCCACTGGTTGGGATTAACCAGTGTAAGCCGGATCCCACAAATGTACAGCCCACCCCCCTCGAATTTCTGGAAGGAATGCAGCTGGAGGTACCCGATGCCTCTGGGGACGTTGGGGAACCTCCCAGCGCCCCTCTCGGTTGGAGAGCATCCCCTGGAGAATTGTGCTTCGGTAAATTTGACATGCCGAGTGCACCTATCTTCAGAGCCAGCCAAGATCCCCCTCCGGCTGTACCGCCTTTGGGTGACGCACATAGGGATAAAAAGCCCCGGTTTGCGTCACCAGAGGAAGGAGATGGGTTAGGGCTGACTCCCGTGGATGAGGGTTTGGAGGGTGTTGTGGTGAGCACTTCCGATTACATCTGGGAGTTGTCTGACCTGAACCCTCTTGGTGCAGAGTTTTGGGCGGGCACTTTGTTGGGAGTGAACGCTGGGAAAGACCCTCCCAATGAAGCCCTTGCTAAGGAGTGCCCCCCCATGGTTGGTGAGAGCTCTCCCGCGGATGGTGGGTGCCCTCCCGCGGATGGTGGGGGCCCTCCCGCGGATGGTGGGGGCCCTCCCGCGGATGGTGAGGGCCCTCCCGTGGACGGTGGAGGCCCTCCCGCGGATGGTGAGGGCCCTCCCGCGGTTGGCGAGTGCTTTCCCGCGGGTGATGTGAACACCCGTGGCACGTGTGCTTCTGTGGCCTCCGAGGACTCTCGGGAGACCACTGCCTCTGCCATGTCGCCACCAGCTGCCCCTGAACATCCTGACTTGGGGATGGAGGTGGAGAGCACAGTGGACCCCCTCGTGGAAACACCGAGGAGGGGATCCAATCTAGGGCTGAGAGAGGCCCCCGCAGAGAAGGACGGGGGTCTTGAATTCTCCAGCCAAGAGGAGCCTGGGGAGTTGGGGCTCAGAGGGGAGTCCTCTGGCACCATGGAGTCGGTGGACTCCTCGATCCCCATTATCCCTGCCCGGGAGCTAGATAGTTTCCTGGATGATACCCTCTGTAGACACGGACATACGAAGGTGCAGTTGGCCCTTGAGAGGTGGAAGGATGCTTCGGTCATTCTCCAATCTCTCAGAGTATACATCAAGGCTAACCACAAGGCCAAACTTTCCGGGACTATCGAACATACTCGGGTCCTAAAGTTTAACAAAGTGTTGCGAGAGCACGTAAAGGCTTCTCGGGTATAGTACCCTGAGCGCCTATGGGAAGCAAGACTCTTGATTACCAATGGCTTTGAGCATCGGTACGCTAAACGTAAATGGATGTAAGGACGGGTTTCGAAGGTTCCAGGTACTCACCTTTTTACAAAAGGGGAAGTATTCTGTGAGTTTCCTGCAGGAAACCCATACCACTCCAGAGGCTGAAGCCAGCTGGCATCTGGAGTGGCGAGGCAAGGTCTTTTTCAGCCACCTCACTTCGACATCTTGTGGGGTGGTGACCCTGTTCTCTGAATCCTTTCAACCTGAGCTTGCTTGCCAAAGCTGTTGTTCCAGGTCGCCTGTTGCATATCAGGGTCCGACACGAGGACTACACGTTTAATTTCCTGAACGTGTATGCTCCTGCCAACGGACCCCTGAGAAGGCAGTTCTTCGTCAGAATGTCTGAATACCTGGAGACAGTCGACGCAGACGAATACGTGGTGCTCGGGGGTGATTTTAACTGTACCCTCGAGGCTCGCAAAGACCGGAATGGTCCGGAGCCACACCCGTGTTCTGCGTCGGCCTTGCGGGAGGTCATCACCCGCTACTCCTTGGTAGACGTCTGGCGAGAACAACATCCTGAGGCATCCACTGAGTTCACCCATGTTAGGGTGTTTAGGGGTGAACGGATGTCCTGGTCCCGGATCGACAGGCTGTATATTTCCAGCCACAGCCTGTCACGAGCCCAGTCCAGTGCCATTAGGCTGGCGCCGTTTTCGGACCACAATTGTGCGTCCGTGACGGTGACGCTGCTACCTGCAGCACCCTCGGCCGCATATTGGCACTTCAACAATACGTTGTTGGAGGACAAGGGGTTTGCGACGACGGTCCGAGACTTTTGGATGGCCTGGAGAGGTTGCAGGTCAGACTTTGCCACGTTAGAGCAGTGGTGGGACGTGGGCAAGGTTCATCTGCGCCTCGTGTGTCAGGAGTACACAAAAGGTGCCAGAAGGCGGCGTGATGCTGAGATCGAGGCCCTCAGGGAGGAGGTGCTCGATCTCGAGAAGCGGCTGTCTGTGGCAGGAGACCAATACCTGCAGAGTATGTACGTGGAGAGGAAGTGCACTCTCCGGGACTTGGAAGATCGGAGAGCTCGGGGGGCGTATGTGCGATCCCGCATCAACTTCCTTCGAGAGATGGATCGCGGGTCGCGCCTCTTCTACGCGCTGGAGAAAAAGAGGGGAAACCGTAGACATATCACATGCCTGTTGGCAGAGGACGGTACCCCTCTGACTGACCCGGAGAGCATCCGGGACAGAACCCGGAGATTCTATGTAGATCTTTTCTCTCCGGAGTCCATCCAGCCAGATAAATGCAGGGTCTTATTAGAGGGGCTTCCCACGGTCAATGAGGATGGAAGGGAGCTGCTTGAGTTACCTTTGACTCTGGCCGAGCTCTCTGAAGCCCTCAGTCTCATGTCCCACGGAAAAGCGCCAGGGCTAGACGGGCTGACTGTGGAGTTCTTCTGGTTTTTCTGGGAGATGCTGGGACCTGATTTCACCGAGGTCCTAGCTGAAGCCCTTGAGATCGGTGAGATGCCACTTTCGTGTCGGCGGGCAATACTGACTTTGCTGCCGAAGAAGGGGGATCTCCGTCAGATCTCTAATTGGCGACCGGTCTCACTGCTCAGCACGGACTATAAGATCGTAGCCAAAGCGCTTTCGCTGAGGCTCAAGTCCGTGCTGGCAGAGGTGATTCACCCCGACCAGTCCTATACTGTCCCAGGCCGGAGCATTCATGACAACATTTTTCTGGTCCGGGACCTGATGCACTACGCGCAGAGGACTGGTCTGTCACTCGCCTTCCTGTCCCTAGATCAGGAGAAGGCATTTGACAGAGTGGATCACCGTTACCTTATGGAGACCCTGCGGGCGTTTGGCTTCGGCCCACAATTTGTGGGCTTTCTCCAGATGCTGTACGCCTCTGCAGAGTGTCTGGTGAAGATCAACTGGTCCCTGACGGCACCTTTTGTGTTTGGTCGGGGAGTACGTCAAGGGTGCCCCCTGTCTGGGCAACTGTACGCGCTGGCCATTGAGCCCTTCCTCTGCCTACTGAGGAGGAGGCTCACCGGGCTGGTGCTGCGGGAGCCCGACATGCGAGTAGTCCTATCGGCTTATGCCGATGACGTGCTCCTCGTGGCCCAGGACCTAGATGATCTAGAGCGGGCACAAGCGTGCCAAGAGGTCTACACCGCGGCCTCTTCTGCTCGGATCAACTGGTCCAAGTGCTCCGGCATGTTGGTGGGTCCCTTACAGGTGGACTCTTTGCCCCCCACGTTTCGGAATGTCTCGTGGGAGAGCGATACTCTCAAGTATCTGGGAGTCTACCTGTCTGCTGCGGAGGACCCGGCCCCAGAAAACTTCAGTGATCTTGAAGAACGGGTCATTGCTCGTCTTGGGTCATGGGTGTATCTGTCGAGAATGCTTTCCCTTAGGGGAAGGACCCTGGTGATCAACCAGCTGGTGGCCAGTCAGCTTTGGCACCGGCTGATAGCCATGGGTCCAACCCCCGAATTTATCAACAAGATCCAGAGGAGGTTGATGGATTTCCTCTGGATGGGGAAGCATTGGGTCTCTGCGGGAGTTGCGTGTCTCCCTTTGGAGGAGGGTGGACAGGGAGTGGTGTGTGTCCGCTCCCAGTTACACACTTTCCGCCTCCAGTACCTGCAGAGATACCTATTCGCAGATCCGTCTCCGCAGTGGTGCCAGCTGGCAACCAGTTTCTTTCGCCAGCTGCGCAATATGAGGTATGACCGGCAATTGTTTATCATCAGGCCTGAGGGTTTAGGTAGAGACCTCTCGGTGCTGCCGGCATACTACCGGGACTTACTGAAGGCCTGGAAATTGGTCTCCGCGACCAGGAAGAAACAGGCGGTGGGGGTTGATATCCTCGCCGAGCCCCTGCTATATAATCCGGCAGTGGGGGCTCGGATGTTGGATTCACCCTCTATTTGCCGCCGACTAATCCTGGCGCAGGTGACCAGAGTCGGAGATCTCCTGGACTATGAGCGGCGAGGCTGGGTAGGAGCAGAGGAGCTCGCGCCCCGTATGGGTCTGCTTACTGCCCGCGTCCCTCGTCGTTTGATCCAGGAGATTAAGGATGCCATCCACCCCGACTCACGCACCTTCATCGAGGGGGTTTTGCAGACCGGAGAGCCTTGTCAACCTATCAACTTCAGCTCTCCGAATCTTTGCGTAGAACCCAAACCAAGGCAACCCCCTCGAGTTCCTATCTCCCCAAACCTCAGCAGGTTGGGGGATATGTCCCCGGCATGTTTTCGCGGCATGCCGAGGAAAGTCCTGTATTCTCTGGTGCTCCATATAGTGCACTACCTCGCCCTTGTCACCCGCCCAGATACCATCTGGAGGCGGGTATTTTTTGGGAACGAGGATGAGAGACCCCGGTGGAGAGAGCTCTATTCAGCTTTGGTTCCCCGTCCCGCCGGGGATTTGAGTTGGAGGGTCCTCCACGGTGCACTGAGCACAGGAGAGTATTTGGCACACTTCACGGACTCCCCCGCCGCCTGTCCTTTCTGTGGCGAGCGGGAGTCCGTATTTCACATTTATTTGAGTTGCGCCAGACTGAAGCCCCTCTTGTCCTTCTTGAGGAGCCTTCTTCTGCAGTTCTGGCTGGGTTTTTCCCCTCATCATTTTATTTTTGGGTGCCCAGTGTCCCGAGACAATAAGCCTAGGGATCTCCTAGTTAACCTGCTCCTGGCAGTGGCTAAGGTAGCCATTTACAAGACCAGGAAGCAGCGTTTGGAGAAGGGGGTCCCAACGAACATCGTGGCAGTGTTCCGGGCGCTGGTGCACTCCCGTATTCGGGCAGAGTTCACGTACGCCGAGTCCGCTGGGACGGTTTCGGAGTTTGCCTCCCAGTGGGCGTTAGGCGGGGTGCTCTGCTCGGTATCCCCCATCATGGGGTCTTCTGAGTTAACCCTTCATTTTTAAGTGCACTTTTTACAGTGCACTTGCTGATTCCCTTATATATTTGTTTGACTGGTTTTTCTTTGTTCTACTTGGCAACAAGTAGAATTGCTGTTTAACTGAATTGGCCGGCTTCGCCGGCCAATCAGTATTGAACCAGATCAAAATAGGCTGCTTCACTCAGAAGTGTATGTGCAGAGCTCCAGGCATTTGGTAAGGAATCAGCTTTATTCTTTCTTTATTTGGTATATTTTGCTGTGGATCTGTGGGGGAGTATACTGTGAGTATACTGGGAGTTTTATAGAGGGTTTTGGGTGCATTTTCAGGCTTAAAAACCGTTTTTGGTTTTCACCCAGGGGCTGCAGTGATTTAACCCAGCATAGCTGCAGTTTAGCTGGCTGGAAAACTGCAGTCTCCCCCCCTCTCTCCTCCCTCACTACTGGAGGTTTTTACTGGTTGTTTAAACTTCCAATTTCACTCTTTTGTTTTTCTTAAGCCTGATTCCTTTTCTCACTTGCTATTGAGAGCTCTGTGTCTTTTCTATAAAGACTTGTAAATTGTGGTGTTTGCTTATTATAACAGAGAGAGAGAGTTAATAATAAGAGGAAAAGATTTAAAACTGCAGCAGGTTTTAAAAGCTGCTGTTTTTTCCCCTTGCAGAGAGATCTCTTCTAAAAGGGACAGTTTTCTCTCAATACCTCTCTCACTAAGCAATACCTTCCCCTGACTTAGAGGCTTATTTGTTTATCATGCCTGGAAAGGGGAATAGGACAAGTGCGGCAACAGGGGCGACGCCCGGATATAGAACACCAAAAACTGTGGCCCCTAGGAGCAACACTCTTAGTCACAGCCCTAGGCCTGGTCCTTCCAGTGCCCTGGCCACGCCTCCCCCAGCACCTGTTAGCAGCGTAACCCCTGCAGTCCCAGTTCAAACATGGGCGCATGTGGCAGTTGCAGGCGTTAACCCCAGCAACAACAATGCTGGGGCCACGCCCTGTTTGAGCAGGAAGCTTGGGGTGAGGTGCCCAATGTCACCTGGCCTAAACATGGAGATATATGTGAGGGCTGTGGCTGATGTGGTGGGTCCCTCTGCTGTGGTGGCGGCCAGCAAAATGTATGGGAGGGGCATTTTCTTCCTTCGTACGCTGGCTGCCACTCACTACCTGGTGCAGAAAGGCATCAGTGTAGGGGGGAAATACATCCCTATGGAACCCATGGAGGGGTTAGGCACAAAGGTCATTCTGTCAAATGTGCCCCCCTTCATCCCAGATTGCCTCATGAAGCCGTACCTGCAAGCCCTGGGAGACATTAAGTCCCCCATAATAAAATTATCTTTGGGCTGCAGAGATAGGGCGCTGAGGCATGTACTCTCATTTAGGCGGCAGGTACAACTGCTGCTGCCAGGGAGCAATGAATCTGTGGAGGGTTCGTTTAGGGTGCACTACGAGGGCATAGCATATACTGTGTTTTATGGCACGGAGGGGGTTAGATGTTATCTGTGCAGAGAGCTGGGGCACACTCGTAGGAGTTGCCTCAGAGGGAACAGAGGACCCATCCCAACTCCTGCACCCGCCCCTCCCTCTGCCAAGACACCCGGTACCGCTGTGCCCACCACAGCGGGGCCCTCAGGGGCCCAGGTCCCTCCTGAGACCGCAGGAGATGTCGCTGTCCCATCCGGAACAGTGACTTCTGCACCTCTTCCTGGAGAGCGGAAGGAAGGAGAGGGGGTCGCCCTGGAGCAGCCAGCCTCTGTTAGCGCTGTCTCCCCCCAGGGGGAAACGCCCTGTGCCGCTGCACCCTCCGCAGCGGAGCCCTCGGGGGCCCAGGCCCCCGCTGGGACCACAGGAGATGTCGCTGCCCCATCTCGGACAGTGACGTCTACACCTCTCCCCCAAAGAAGGAGAGAGAGGGAAAGCCCTCGAAGGCCCAGGCCCCCTCTGGGACCGCAGAAGATGTCACTGCCCCATCTCAAACAGTGACATCTGAACCTCTCCCCAAAGAACAGAGGGAGAAGGAAAAGAGCTCGAGGGCCCAGGTCCCCCCTGGGACCACAGAAGATGTCACTGTCGCAACTCAAACAGTGACATCTGAACCTCTCCTCTCAAAAAAGAGGGGGAAGAACAAAGTCACCCCAAAACAGTCACCCTCTGTCGCTGTCCCCCCCCAAGAACCCCCTAACCCCATTGTAAGCACCGTACAGGGTGAAGGGGAGCGGGAGGAAACTCCTGCTATGAAGACAGCGGCACCCTCTCCTGGGAAATCAATCCCCAGGAAGAGCAAATTTAAAACCAATAAGAGGGTGATTGAGGAGGTTGAGAGTGAACCATATTATGTTTACCCTCTGAAGTCTCGGAAGCGGAAAGAAAAATCAGTTCCGCACAAGGTGGTCCTGTCCGACCCACTGGTTGGGATTAACCAGTGTAAGCCGGATCCCACAAATGTACAGCCCACCCCCCTCGAATTTCTGGAGGGAATGCAGCTGGAGGTACCCGATGCCTCTGGGGACGTTGGGGAACCTCCCAGCGCCCCTCTCGGTTGGAGAGCATCCCCTGGAGAATTGTGCTTCGGTAAATTTGACATGCCGAATGCACCTATCTTCAGAGCCAACCAAGATCCCCCTTCGGCTGTACCGCCTTTGGGTGACGCACATAGGGATAAAAAGCCCCGGTTTGCGTCACCAGAGGAAGGAGATGGGTTAGGGCTGACCCCCGTGGATGAGGGTTTGGAGGGTGTTGTGGTGAGCACTTCCGATTACATCTGGGAGTTGTCTGACCTGAACCCTCTTGGTGCAGAGTTTTGGGCGGGCACTTTGTTGGGAGTGAACGCTGGGAAAGACCCTCCCAATGAAGCCCTTGCTAAGGAGTGCCCCCCCATGGTTGGTGAGAGCCTTCCCGCGGATGGTGGGTGCCCTCCCGCGGATGGTGGGGGCCCTCCTGCGGATGGTGGGGGCCCTCCCGCGGATGGTGGGGGCCCTCCTGCGGATGGTGAGGGCCCTCCCGTGGACGGTGGGGGCCCTCCCGCGGATGGTGAGGGCCCTCCCGCGGTTGGTGAGTGCCCTCCCGTGGGTGATGCGAACACCCGTGGCATGTGTGCTTCTGTGGCCCCCGAGGACTCTCGGGAGACCACTGCCTCTGCCATGCCGCCACCAGCTGCCCCTGAACATCCTGACTCGGGGATGGAGGTGGAGAGCACAGTGGACCCCCTCGTGGAAACACCGAGGAGGGGATCCAATCTAGGGCTGAGAGAGGCCCCCGCAGAGAAGGACGGGGGTCTTGAATTCTCCAGCCAAGAGGAGCCTGGGGAGTTGGGGCTCAGAGGGGAGTCCTCTGGCACCATGGAGTCGGTGGACTCCTCGATCACCATTATCCCTGCCCGGGAGCTAGATAGTTTCCTTGATGATACCCTCTGTAGACACGGGCATACGAAGGTGCAGTTGGCCCTTGAGAGGTGGAAGGATGCTTCGGTCATTCTCCAATCTCTCAGAGTATACATCAAGGCTAACCACAAGGCCAAACTTTCCGGGACTATCGAACATACTCGGGTCCTAAAGTTTAACAAAGTGTTGCGAGAGCACGTAAAGGCTTCTCGGGGTATAGTACCCTGATCGCCTATGGGAAGCAAGACTCTTGATTACCAATGGCTTTGAGCATCGGTACGCTAAACGTAAATGGATGTAAGGACGGGTTTCGAAGGTTCCAGGTACTCTCCTTTTTACAAAAGGGGAAGTATTCTGTGAGTTTCCTGCAGGAAACCCATACCACTCCAGAGGCTGAAGCCAGCTGGCATCTAGAGTGGCGAGGCAAGGTCTTTTTCAGCCACCTCACTTCGACATCTTGTGGGGTGGTGACCCTGTTCTCTGAATCCTTTCAACCTGAGCTGCTGCTTGCCAAAGCTGTTGTTCCAGGTCGCCTGTTGCATATCAGGGTCCGACACGAGGACTACACGTTTAATTTCCTGAACGTGTATGCTCCTGCCAACGGACCCCTGAGAAGGCAGTTCTTCGTCAGAATGTCTGAATACCTGGAGACAGTCGACGCAGACGAATACGTGGTGCTCGGGGGTGATTTTAACTGTACCCTCGAGGCTCGGAAAGACCGGAATGGTCCGGAGCCACACCCGTGTTCTGCGTCGGCCTTGCGGGAGGTTATTACTCGCTACTCCTTGGTAGACGTCTGGCGAGAACAACATCCTGAGGCATCCACTGAGTTCACCCATGTTAGGGTGTATAGGGGTGAACGGATGTCCTGGTCCCGGATCGACAGGCTGTATATTTCCAGCCACAGCCTGTCGCGAGCCCAGTCCAGTGCCATTAGGCTGGCGCCATTTTCGGACCACAATTGTGCGTCCGTGACGGTGACGCTGCTACCTGCAGCACCCTCGGCCGCATATTGGCACTTCAACAATACGTTGTTGGAGGACAAGGGGTTTGCGACGACGGTCCGAGACTTTTGGATGGCCTGGAGAGGTTGCAGGTCAGACTTTGCCACGTTAGAGCAGTGGTGGGACGTGGGCAAGGTTCATCTGCGCCTCGTGTGTCAGGAGTACACAAAAGGTGCCAGCGGGCGGCGTGATGCTGAGATCGAGGCCCTCAGGGAGGAGGTGCTCGATCTCGAGAAGCGGCTGTCTGTGGCAGGAGACCAATACCTGCAGAGTATGTACGTGGAGAGGAAGTGCACTCTCCGGGACTTGGAAGATCGGAGAGCTCGGGGGGCGTATGTGCGATCCCGCATCAACTTCCTTCGAGAGATGGATCGCGGGTCGCGCCTCTTCTACGCGCTGGAGAAAAAGAGGGGAAACCGTAGACATATCACATGCCTGTTGGCAGAGGACGGTACCCCTCTGACTGACCCGGAGAGCATCCGGGACAGAACCCGGAGATTCTATGTAGATCTTTTCTCTCCGGAGTCCATCCAGCCAGATAAATGCAGGGTCTTATTAGAGGGGCTTCCCACGGTCAGTGAGGATGGAAGGGAGCCGCTTGAGTTACCTTTGACTCTGGCCGAGCTCTCTGAAGCCCTCAGTCTCATGTCCCACGGAAAAGCGCCGGGGCTAGACGGGCTGACTGTGGAGTTCTTCCAGTTTTTCTGGGAGATGCTGGGACCTGATTTCACCGAGGTCCTAGCCGAAGCCCTTGAGATCGGTGAGATGCCACTTTCGTGTCGGCGGGCAATACTGTCTTTGCTGCCGAAGAAGGGGGATCTCCGTCAGATCTCTAATTGGCGACCGGTCTCACTGCTCAGCACGGACTATAAGATCGTAGCCAAAGCGCTTTCGCTGAGGCTCAAGTCCGTGCTGGCAGAGGTGATTCACCCCGACCAGTCCTATACTGTCCCAGGCCGGAGCATTCATGACAACATTTTTCTGGTCCGGGACCTGATGCATTACGCGCAGAGGACTGGTCTATCACTCGCCTTCCTGTCCCTAGATCAGGAGAAGGCGTTTGACAGAGTGGATCACCGTTACCTTATGCAGACCCTGCGGGCGTTTGGCTTCGGCCCACAATTTGTGGGCTTTCTCCAGATGCTGTACGCCTCTGCAGAGTGTCTGGTGAAGATCAACTGGTCCCTGACGGCACCTTTTGTGTTTGGTCGGGGAGTACGTCAAGGGTGCCCCCTGTCTGGGCAACTGTACGCGCTGGCCATTGAGCCCTCCCTCTGCCTACTGAGGAGGAGGCT
Source organism: Ascaphus truei (assembly GCF_040206685.1). Taxonomy (NCBI): domain Eukaryota; kingdom Metazoa; phylum Chordata; class Amphibia; order Anura; family Ascaphidae; genus Ascaphus; species Ascaphus truei. The sequence goes on along the minus strand of NC_134487.1, from coordinate 82,321,668 downwards.
CACTGGGCTGGTGCTGCGGGAGCCCGACATGAGAGTAGTCCTGTCGGCTTATGCCGATGACGTGCTCCTCGTGGCCCAGGACCTAGATGATCTAGAGCGGGCACAAGCGTGCCAAGAGGTCTACACCGCGGCCTCTTCTGCTCGGATCAACTGGTCCAAGTGCTCCGGCATATTGGTGGGTCCCTTACAGGTGGACTCTTTGCCCCCCACGTTTCGGAATGTCTCGTGGGAGAGCGATACTCTCAAGTATCTGGGAGTCTACCTGTCTGCTGCGGAGGACCCGGCCCCAGAAAACTTCAGTGATCTTGAAGAACGGGTCATTGCTCGTCTGGGGTCATGGGTGTATCTGTCGAGAATGCTTTCCCTTAGGGGAAGGACCCTGGTGATCAACCATCTGGTGGCCAGTCAGCTTTGGCACCGGCTGATAGCCATGGGTCCAACCCCCGAATTTATCAACAAGATCCAGAGGAGGTTGATGGATTTCCTCTGGATGGGGAAGCATTGGGTCTCTGCGGGAGTTGCGTGTCTCCCTTTGGAGGAGGGTGGACAGGGAGTGGTGTGTGTCCGCTCCCAGTTACACACTTTCCGCCTCCAGTACCTGCAGAGATACCTATTCGCAGATCCGTCTCCGCAGTGGTGCCAGCTGGCAACCAGTTTCTTTCGCCAGCTGCGCAATATGAGGTATGACCGGCAATTGTTTATCATCAGGCCTGAGGGTTTAGGTAGAGACCTCTCGGTGCTGCCGGCATACTACCGGGACTTACTGAAGGCCTGGAAATTGGTCTCTGCGACCAGGAAGAAACAGGTGGTGGGGGTTGATATACTCGCCGAGCCCCTGCTGTATAATCCGGAAGTGGGGGCTCGGATGTTGGATTCACCCTCTATTTGCCGCCGACTAATCCTGGCGCAGGTGACCAGAGTCGGAGATCTCCTGGACTATGAGCGGCGAGACTGGGTAGGAGCAGAGGAGCTCGCGCCCCGTATGGGTCTGCTTACTGCCCGCGTCCCTCGTCGTTTGATCCAGGAGATTAAAGATGCCATCCACCCCGACTCACGTACCTTCATCGAGGGGGTTTTGCAGACCGGAGAGCCTTGTCAACCTATCAACTTCAGCTCTCCGAATCTTTGCGTAGAACCCAAACCAAGGCAACCCCCTCGAGTTCCTATCTCCCCAAACCTCAGCAGGTTGGGGGATATGTCCCCGGCATGTTTTCGCGGCATGCCGAGGAAAGTCCTGTATTCTCTGGTGCTCCATATAGTGCACTACCTCGCCCTTGTCACCCGCCCAGATACCATCTGGAGGCGGGTATTTTTTGGGAACGAGGACGAGAGACCCCGGTGGAGAGAGCTCTATTCAGCTTTGGTTCCCCGTCCCGCCGGGGATTTGAGTTGGAGGGTCCTCCACGGTGCACTGAGCACAGGAGAGTATTTGGCACACTTCACGGACTCCCCTGCCGCCTGTCCCTTCTGTGGCGAGCGGGAGTCCGTATTCCACATTTATCTGAGCTGCGCCAGACTGCAGCCCCTCTTATCCACCTTGAGGAGCCTTCTTCTGCAGTTCTGGCTGGGTTTTTCCCCTCATCATTTTATTTTTGGGTGCCCAGTGTCCCGAGACAATAAGCCTAGGGATCTCCTAGTTAACCTGCTCCTGGCAGTGGCTAAGGTAGCCATTTACAAGACCAGGAAGCAGCGTTTGGAGAAGGGGGTCCCAACGAACATCGTGGCAGTGTTCCGGGCGCTGGTGCACTCCCGTATTCGGGCAGAGTTCACGTACGCCGAGTCCGCTGGGACGGTTTCGGAGTTTACCTCCCAGTGGGCGTTAGGCGGGGTGCTCTGCTCGGTATCCCCCATCATGGGGTCTTCTGAGTTAACCCTTCTTTTTTAAGTGCACTTTTTACAGTGCACTTGCTGATTCCCTTATATTTGTTTGACTGGTTTTTCTTTGTTCTACTTGGCAACAAGTAGAATTGCTGTTTAACTGAATTGGCCGGCTGCACTATCACCTGCTGCTGGTTCACTTCGTTGACTCATTCAGAAAGCGGAAACCACCACACGTCATCAGGAAAAAGTTTATTTTACTGTGGGAGCTGGCAAACGCAAATTCACCACACTTTCATGGCAAATTCGCAACTTGTGGCGATTGCCGACATGGTTGCCCACCTCGGCTCTAGGGATTCACACAAAAAAAAATTAGATACTGTAGGAAGTTAAAAGTGATATGTTTGCCACTTGTCGCTCATTTGCATGCTACTACCCAGAATCCTCGTCTGCATCTTAGCCACTGCATGAAATATGACAATAGGGTAGATGAAGCAGGATTCTGGACATATATTATCTGTGCTGTGATTTGTACAGTGGAAGGGTTTTATCACCAACCATAACCTTCATTGGTCTGTTTTCAATTTATGCTATAATATATATTTATATAATAGTGTATTACTGTACTATATAAGTAATTGTAATGTAAGGCTGACAGCATCTGAAAAATAGTGTCCATTGCCAACTATATTATATCAGATTAAAATACAGTGCTGGTTGATTGGTGCTAATGTGCTTTCCTAAAAGTGTAAACATATTATTAATATTCAGTCCACTCGTTTGGAAAACATGTCACTAATACACCGAATGCCATTTAATCTTATTTGTAAGACCAAAAAACACACTTTTATTGGGGTAAGTTCAACTCAGGTGCAGCGTCAATTTAGTAATACTTTTCCTGATCTTAAAGGCAACTGACTTCCTAATTTGGGGTTGCAGCATCGCATTGTGTTTCGAAATATTGTATTATCAAAAATCAATTATTTCCATTCAAATTCAGGTAAAGCACTTCCTGGGTTTGAAACGGTCATTCAGAATTTTGAGAATCAAACTTGCGCATACGCTTATTTAGATTTAGTTTTATCTCTGTTTTGCCCCGTGTCTAGTAAATAGTGTTAGTTATCATAACACTTTTGTGAAAGATGGAAAGTATTAACCATATCTCTTTTCCTACTCAAACCCACTTCAATACCATTCACTTCAATGGTATTTAGAGATTCTCTAACTTCAGTTAGAATGTTCACTTTCTTAAATCTGCTCATTGGTAAACCGTCTCCTTACCTCAAAGCTCTACTATAGCATCAAAGATCAAGAACAAAGCTGAAAATCCTCTAATTAATGTGATTACATTTATAACTATCACGGGAGACCAGGACTAATACCAGGGGTCAAAATCGCCAGACAGAAACACAAGAGTTTATAAAATTAATTTATTGGAAAAAGTATCCGCAACTGACATAAACAGACAACACACATACTCACGACTGGGGAAAACTGGGAATACCCTGCAGACCTAGTTAAAGGGATCACCCTGCAGAGATTTCCCCTGTATCTTCCTTTTTCTTGCACAGTGCCTACAGGGACTGGTTGTCAGGCCTGGGACCAGTACTGGAGCTCTGTATCTGCAGCTCGCAAACACCACCAGAACTGGGGCTTGAGCTTGAGCTAACTCCCTGCCTACCTTTTTATACACTTAAAACATAACTTAGAAACATTCAGGGCCAGGTGCTGTCTACGTGCCCAGGCCCTGATTGGTGGGTAGAAACACAACATTAAAAAGAGGAACATACAAACTGCTACAGGGAAAGGTCACAGACATTTTTGCAACATTTCTCCTGCAACCACATTAACCCCTGGTCCCTGAGGTGCTAGAACCAGGATTACGATACAGATATACATACATGTATAACCTAACATATAGTAATACACTGTATTATTGACAGGTAGGGGTAATGGCAGGCTTGACCTGTATTAACAGCAGCCATATTTACCCCTACTGTCACAATCACATTACCTGAAATAATATTTTTTGTAGATTTTTTCATTAAAATCTTAACAGGCTTGGTCTGCTATTCATAGCAGGGAAACCCTGGTGGAGTCCATCTTCTTTCTAAAAGTTGCCAACATTGATTGAACGTGATACATAATAATCACATACGTTTGCAGCAATTTGGCCTTTTATTTTCATTTACAAAATTACACTTTCATAAAAAAACAAAACATTACATATTCTTATCTGTAGATAGTGGTAACTATCATGGCAGGGCTATGTACTCTTCACCTCTAGGGGAACTACAGATGTAGGACATATTATTGCTCAGTTATCGTGTGATTTCATGTTAGTGCAGTCACACGTTTCACCAGGCGATTTGCGTTATTGGGTGATTTATAATACAATTTACTGGAGCCGCAAGTTGCCAAATCACCCAATTTTCTAACGGCAACGTGCCAATTACTGCCGTAAACCGCACTAGTGGGTGAAATAATTACTATTACCCATTACAATTACTTTTACCCATTGAAATTCACAGTTTACCACTCTTTCTCAGTGGTGCTCTTTCTATTTGCATGATGCACAACATCTAATTAGGTCAATATTAAATCATTATGCATGTAAAACTAGTGTTAATTGCTCGGTTAAGAGTCAGAAAGTCATTACAAAGACACTAATTATTAATTATCTTGACTACTAAATCAAGAAATATGCTATGCAAGCTTTATTTTCACAATATTTTAACGATGCTATTCCACCCAACAATGACCAATTCTTTAATGTGAGCTCAATGTGATGCCCTTTAAAGCAGACCACACATCCTATTTTTATTTCAGTTTACTTACTGTACGGTAGCTGTTTATCATTTTCTGCTAATTCCTTTTTAATTTATTAATAAAGGCCCAACACCTACAGTACAGTGTTCACATGGCTATGTTAATAATACAAAAATACAACGTCGCTTCTTCTGAATGTAAAATGTATATTCCGCGCATGCATATATGTCAAAATGGAACCTTGTTGAAACACGTGTGTCATCACATTTCTGCACATGCGTGTCGTTATGTAACCTTGTTCAGAATTAAATTACTGTACAGTAAGATACAGAGAGAGGGTGGGGGAGAGAGAGAGGGTGGGAGAGTGAGAGAGAGGGTGAGGAGAGTGAGAGAGAGGGTGGGAGAGTGAGAGAGAGGTGGGAAAGTGAGAGAGAGGGTGGAAGAGAGAGAGAGAGAGTGTGGGAGAGAGAGTGTGGGAGAGAGAGTGTGGGAGAGAGGGTGGGGAAGAGAGAGAGGGTGGGAGAGTGAGAGAGAGGGTGGGAGAGTGAGAGAGAGGTGGGAAAGTGAGAGAGAGGGTGGGAGAGAGAGAGAGAGTGTGGGAGAGAGAGTGTGGGAGAGAGAGTGTGGGAGAGAGAGTGTGGGAGAGAGAGTGTGGGAGAGAGAGGGTGGGAGAGAGAGAGAGAGAGGGTGGGAGAGAGAGAGAGAGGGTGGGGGAGAGAGAGAGGGTGGGGGAGAGAGAGAGGGTGGGGGGGAGAGAGAGAGGGTGGGGGGGAGAGAGAGAGGGTGGGGGGGAGAGAGAGAGGGTGGGAGAGAGAGAGAGGGTGGGAGAGAGAGAGGGTGGGAGAGAGAGAGAGAGAGAGAGAGAGAGAGAGAGAGAGAGAGTGGGGGAAAGAGAGAGAGGGTGGGAGAGAGAGAGGGTGCGAGAGAGAGGGGGGGAGAGAGGGTGGGAGAGAGAGGGTGGGGGAGAGAGAGAGAGGGTGGGAGAGTGAGAGAGAGGGTGGGAGAGTGAGAGAGAGGGTGGGAGAGTGAGAGAGAGGGTGGGAGAGTGAGAGAGAGGGTGGGAGAGAGAGGGTGGGAGAGAGAGGGTGGGGGAGAGAGAGAGGGTGGGGGAGAGAGAGAGGGTGGAGGAGAGAGAGAAGGTGGGGGAGAGAGGGTGGGGGGGAGAGAGAGAGGGTGGGGGGGAGAGATAGAGGGTGGGGGGGAGAAGAGAGGGGGGGAGAGAGAGAAGGTGGGGGAGAGAGAGAGAAGGTGGGGGAGAGAGAGTGAAGGTGTGGGAGAGAGAGAGAATGTGGGGGAGAGAGGGTGGGAGAGAGAGAGATTGGGAGAGAGAGAGGGTGGGGGAGAGAGAGAGAAGGTGGGGGAGCGAGAGAGAAGGTGGGGGAGAGAGAGAGAGGGTGGGGGAGA